>NC_135780.1:14207307-14471888 GCF_028453695.1 Augochlora pura
GAACGTTCGTTTCGTTCGCGAGATGCGGCAACGATTAAGAATTTACAATTCGAGGATTAGAAACAAGTACAAGAAGATCGTTCGGCAATTCTGAAAATGAACCGAGTTTAGGGGCCGATGCATAACGCCTGCCTAGTATAAACCAAAGTCTCGCCGCTCGCCGGAACGGATAAGCGACCGGTGCCAAGAGAAGAATGGTCCGTTTGGAAAACAAGTTACCAAAAATGGGCCGAATCGGCGCATAACCAACAATCATTTCCATCCCACGGTATCGCGGGCAACATTGTGCGCCGGCTACGCACACCCTTCTGCAATCCTGAATCGGATTATCGCTCGCGACACACCGCGATGCTTACAGGAGGTTCCTCGGTATCGTTACTTTGTTGCGTGCACGCAGCTTCGTCATTCCCCCCTCGGTTTAATCGAAGCTTTGCCGAATGTTGCGCCGAAACGAGGGACGCGTACACACGACAGACAGATCCTGTACGGGGCCCTCGGCCATGAAGCGACGCGGAACAAGCCGAGGGAGGAGTGAACGAGCTCCGGCTACGACTTCGATATGCACGGATAGATGGAAGAACGAACGAACGAACGCTCGGTCGGTCTTCTCTCGGTGCACCGATGCAATATGCACGCGATCCGGGTTTTGATAATAAAGGGAGCCTTATGCAGGCGCGGCAAGTGTGTGTTTATGTGGACCAGGGTGCGGGGCGATAGGCAAAGATCCGAAGAGTAACCAGGGAGGGATAAAGAGACGGAACGAAGAGGAACACCGTGTGCACGCGTTCCATAGCGAGAGAGAGAGAGAGGGGGGGGCAGAGAGGAGGCAGAGAAAGAGAGAGAGAGAGACCGTTATCGGTAAGCACAGACTCGAACGAAAAGGAGGCAAAAGAAACGAGGAGACCGCGAAGACCACGACGACGACGACGACGACGACGACGAGGACGAGGAGGAGGAGGACGAGGAGGACTCGGACGACGACTACTACGACGCAGCAGCAGAGAAAGCAGAAGAAGCGAACAGGGAGAGGAAGGAGAGGAAGGAGAGGAAGGAGAGGAAGGAGAGGAAGAGTGGCCGCAAGAAGAATGCTCACAATGCTGTAATTTCAGTGTTTGATCTTCCCATCTCTCTATGGGGGTATTATATGGGTTCTGCACAGGTTACACGTACGGAGAACGGTTGACGCGTGTTCGAGCCTGTGCGTAAGCGTGTCTGAGTGTTCGAGGGGGAGGCCGGTTTTATTTTACCCGCATTATTATTCCGTTGGAGATCGCGCGCTGATCCGTGGCCCGTTCCACGACTCGCCAAGGCAAACCCCGTAGAGAGCCGCGCGCTTATTTATGGATGGATTCCCTTTTAACTTTCGGCAGGATCGTTCCCTCCCCTCTCTCCTTTCCGCTTGCTCCTTATCCGTCCGCTCCTCCGTCCTCCTTTATCTTGGCGCGGCTACGCGGCGAGACCTTTTGTCGCAGCAGCCTGCTGCGACTCGTCGAACCACCCCAACGGGACACCCCCGCAACCCTTCGGGTTTGATACCGTTTCGAGCCTCGGTTGCTAGCCCCAGTCGCGATACGAGCATCGCTGCTCCACGCTAATAATGCATAGACCCTGGACTCGGGACTCGGGACTCGGGACTCGGGACACGTGAAACTCGGGACATGGGACACGCGAAACTCGGGAACCTCTCCCTCCGTCTTTCGAGTCTTTGTTCGACGCGCCGCGATCCTCGCCAGATTTCGAAAGATCGCTCGCGTTATCGACGATTTATTGGGCCTGCTACTCAAGACTGCTGTTGCTCGAGCAACAGAGGGGGGCCGAGGACCTCGACGGTTTCGAGTGCAGCACAGTTTTCAGTTTGAATAGAGAATTTAGGGGAAGCTCGCGCGATCCCATGGTACGCGGAAGCCCCGAATAAGTTGTCGACGCATCGCCCACACATCGGCCAACGAGGTTGCACAGCTGGAGTCGAGCGCGCAAAAATAATCGGAACGCGAGAAAAGATCGAACGGCCGGTTAATTTCCAAACACAGCGAGGGAATAAGACCGTCGATGGCCCGAGGCATTCCTTGCCTTATCCCGACGCGAGCGTTTCTTTCCAGGCCGATCACTTATGGCAATTTAACAGATTTAACGACCACACCTGTACCACGATCAGTCCCGGTCCCCTTTTCCGTGTAGCGACGCCGCGCCGCTCCGCTCCGGCTCGATAAGAATCGGGTCGAACTGTGAGAATCGACGGCGACGAGGAACAACGCTCGGCAGATCGATCGGTCAGCGAGAAGGAAGACGAGGGCTCGCGTTTCCATCTCGCGGAATGCATTAAGCCGGACGTCGTCCTCGCGAATGGAATCAAGTGAGCGGCACGCAGACGATTTTTAACCAGATAGGATTCTGCCTCCACCTTCTCGTCTCTTTCCTCGTCTCTTTCCTCGTCTCTTTCCTCGTCTCTTTCCTCGCCTCGCGTCTCCTCTTCCTCGTCTCGTCCTCTGTTCCCCTTACTCCCACGATCCTCCTGTTGCTCCTCCTCGAACCGAGACTCCCGCACATGCGAACCGGACACGTCAAGGCGAACGTATACGGTCGAAGGTCCGCAGAAAGAAAAACTCTGTTCGACGCAGGCTCGGATTCAACGAAAAGAACGCTACCCCGTTTGATCCGCCACCTGCCACCTACGGACGCTTCAAAGTCCACGGTCCGGAAACGCGCAGACGACTTTTCATGTCACATACATGCTTTCGATCGACTCGTACATGCTGTTCGGCTCAACGAAAGAGACCGCGAAAGATCGCCGAAAGAGCTTGTCAATGAACCTTCTATAGGATGATTCGAAAGTATCCAAAGACGAAAAGCCTTTCGTTTGGTCGAGAAATCTTTACACCGCGTTACGATAGGTTTTCGGTAAACCGAGACTCTCGAATCCCGCCCTGTAGTATATCCGGAACGTTCCCAAAGGACCGGACAACCACCGGCGATCCCCTTTGTCACGGCGAATTAGCGCAGCGGGAGCCCCTAACGAAACCAGAAAGGCGTCCGACCAATATCACCTGCTCGATATGACAGCAGAGTCACTGCCGATTAATCCACCCCTGGTTGACAGACGTCCCCGACAGTCGTAGGGACACGGAGTATGTATTCTGTATCCTGTATAGCCGTGGTGGAACAACGTGTGGACCGAGTTTGCCTCGAGGGGGCTGAGCACAAGGGGATTGGCCCGTCGAAGAAAGAAAGAAAGAAAGAAAGAAAGAAAGACGGACGGAAAGAAGGAGGGAAAGAAAGAGAGAGGGCAATCCCAGACGATGCGGAGACTGATAAAACTGCGAATGATAACGTTGCCTCCTGCCCCGCAGCCCTACCCCGGTCTACTGCCACCGTTCTCCTCGCCCCGCCGACCCGCCGCACCGTTCCGCCCGCAGTCCGTCTGTTTCTGACTATCCGCGATAATCTCACGCGTCCGCATGCGGCGTGGCGCGGCGCGGCGTGGTGAAACGAACAGTTTACCCTTGGTGCCGATCCTCTCGCGGAAACCGCTTTCGGCCGTCGGTGTTTGCGCTCCGACGCGATAAAATCGAATTCGGATTCTGCTTGAACACCCTGGGCGATCGCGAACCCTTCTCGGAGATCCCCGATATCGACGTTGCAAGACCATTGGAAATATAGATCTTGGAACAAGATGCTCTCGAATCGAAAAGAGATCAATTTCGGGACTGAAATGATTCCGAAGTTTGGGTCGCTTCTTGCTTTTGTATCTATCTCGGTGCAAGAGATGCCGCGTTTAAAGCAGCTTCGCGGCTTGCACGCTCCATACACGCGAGAAACGCGGTTGAAAGAGCAACTTCGCAAAGGGTACGGTGCACGGTGCACGGTCGCTAATAAACTGTGAATACGAGCGAGCGTCGCAACGCCAGCCACGGCACAATTAGGCCAACCTTTGCTAAAAAGTTTGCGAGCGTCGCTACTTTCTAAGCAATCTGGCAACCCGTGCTCCAATATTGCTACGACTTCTCCGATTTCTCGGTCAACGATTACCGGTGACTCCCACGCTGTCGCCGGTCAACACCGATAAACTGTCGCTGTCATCGCGAAGAGAGAATGAAGAGAAATGGGGAGTCCGCCGATATCCATCCGGATTCAGGAAACGAGACGCGACTTCCTCGGAGGGAGAGAGAGAGAGGGAAGGAGAGAGAGGGAGAGGCGACGACGACGACGGTCAGGACGGAGAAAAAGCATATCGAGATGATTATCGATTCGCCGGGCGAGATCGTAGTCTCGAATCAAAGCGGTTAGCAGTGGATACAAGTACGGCAGGCAAGGACTAGCGTGTAAAGGTGAGGCGGCTGCACGAAGGCGTGCATCTTCTTATGGCCGACAAGAGAAGACAGTAGTCCTTTCTCGTGAGAGATTCGCGACCGATAACCGACGTCGCCGCACCGTATATCGGCGATCAGACTGAAAACCCTTCGTCTACCTGGTGCTCCGATGTTGCTTGCGAATCTGGAGGTTCGCCAACCGTTGCTTGGAAAAAGAAACTAGCTCCGTGGAACCTTCCTTCCAACAAATTCCAACAATTATTTTTCGATCGAAACAACTTTGCGGATTCTTTCCCTCTCTCTCCTCTCTCTTTAATAACTTCAGCGAATCAGATTTACAGAATTTCTTTAGCCTATCAATAGATTAGTAAAACGATACAACTTTGAACTTGTACCGAATGTCATAAAATAAAAACTAAGCAAAATTATATAGTATTGGTACCAGCAGGGGAAGATTAGCAGCATTCTAATCAGAGCAGAAACTGGTCCGCTCCGCTACCGTTTTCGCAGCCTGGTTTCCGAATAATTTGAGAAACGGAAGACACGGTAGCTACGAGCGTCGACTATCGATGAAAGATTTTCCGTGAACCGGCTACTGTTTGGTGGTAAACGCACAAAGCGTGTTCCCGAGTGGTGGTGGACGGCTCGAGAACCGTGCCGGTACGGAAAAGGGAAGAAAGAGATCGCAGCAGAAACGTCGAGCAATACGAGAATACCGCGCGAAGGAACGGTGTTACCTACGCTCTCGACACGCTCGCTAATATCGTCGATAAGATCGAGCCTGCATGTCGATGCCGGCGAAAGAAGCTCGGCTCGGCTCGGCTCGGCGCGGCGCGAATTCGCTCGCGGTCTCGGTCTCGCTCGCTCCGGCTCGGTCGCTCGGTCGCTCGGTCGCTCGGTCGCCGCCGGTTTGCTGGCGGCGTCGCCGCACGGTTGCGATCCCGGGACCAGGTAACACGGTCGCGCGATCCAGGACGGCGACGAAGACGACCACGAGGACGCTGACACCTCCGTACAAGCGGCAACGTTCCACCTAATTAACGCCGTAACCGCGTGCAACGCCGTTGTCAAAATAACACGGCGATCGGTCTTGCCGATCGACACTGACACGTACCATTAACTCTCCCTATCGGGGATAGATCGATTAGAGGAGCTCTGCCCCGTTAACACCGTTTGCTTGCGAAACCAGACGAGACGGAATTCTGTATGTTAATGCGACGATGCTTCTTCGACCGCATTTTTGCTTCCGAGACGAGCCGACCCGCGAGAGTCGATAAACGAGCCGTTTCGACCGACCTTCCTGCTCGTTTATAATCGTTCCCCGTTTCGGATTCGGTCCCACCCTCTATCTCGATCTCGATCTCGATCGTTTGCGACTCTGTCTATGCGAACGCTGAACTCGAGGACATAATCTGCGCGCAATACCAATGAACAAATTGGCTTGCGGACGATTGAGAGCCGCCGTCGCCCCCACCCCCTCACCATTCGTACCTGGTGGTCGCCGATATCAATTTCTCAGGGGTTCGACTGATTACCTGTAACCCACGCGATCCGTTCCACGTTCGTCGCGCCAGACGCGACGCGTCATTCTTCTGGTTCTCGAGGAGAACGCCGTTTAAAGTGCGAGCACGTGGGTGGCTCGGAATCGGAATCGGAATCGGAATCGAAATCGGAATCGGAATAGAAGGGGACAAAAGAGCAGAAGACATCCGAGAGGGGGAGAGTAAAGACGACCGGGGAAGGAGAAGATTTAAGAAAGACTGAGGAGCGGCATCACCTCATTCCGTACGCTTATCTATGCATCTTCAGTCTCGGCGGGAGTGCACGTGTGCGCGCGGGTGCGCGCGCGCGCGCGCGCGACCCCCGAGCAAATACGGGAACAAGAGCGAAGGAACGCGCGTCAGTGTCTCGAGCTGATGGAACACATGCTCACGAAAAACCAAAGGAAAGGAGAGAGCCCGAACGTCTCGCGACGCCCTTATGCGTCCGACATAAGGCGAACGAGTAGACGATTTCACGGCCGATATCGGAGCCATCGGATACCGACCAGCACTTTCCGGCGCGATCACCTGTTCCACTGTGCTCTTCGGCCCACAATCTGTTGCCACATCCGATCCTCTAAAGTCGAAGCGCGTCCAAAGCAACCGAAGAAAGTCAATTTAGTTTTAGTCTAGCTCGCGAGCTAGCGAGCTAGCGAGCGACGATAAAGCAAACTCGAAAAATTGTATTATAAGATCGAATAATTGAAGGGGCTTCGAAGGGCCGGGGCAAGTTTACGGTGAAGGATATCGTTCGGATCCCAGGGAAATTCCCGTTAGGTTGTCGCCCCATAAATACTTTATCGCGTCAGCGCACGGAGTTTCGCGCTACGAGGTTCATGGCGCTTTAGCCGTCGCCGTTGGCCGTTGGCCGTTGCCCGGCCGCGTAAACTTTACGAGCGTCGTGACCACCGTAACACGGCCCCGGGTCTGGTTATTTGTTTCGCGGAGAGCGATACAGAAATCCGGTGAGAACGAGATCCGAGGCTCGTGTCCCGCAGTCTCGTCTCGAGCGCACGCCGCCCGTAATAATATCTTGTTTAGCCGAACAAACAACGGCACGCGCGCGCCGCAACCCCGCGCCGCAGCCGCAGCCGCAGCCGCAGCCATAGCGTCCTGTCTGAACAGACCTAATTGCCCGGCTCGTATTTGCTCGGCAAACACCTTCGGCCGCCCGTACAAACTGCCTCCTTCCTTGTCCCGCATCCAGAGAACCCGACGGGCACTCGACACCGGTGAGTCAGCCAACTATTGTCGTCTAACCGCTTCCTCCTCGACGCCGTGATTCGATGATTAACCTTATCGTGACCGTTCGCGACCGAACAATCGTTCCACGCTCTCCTTTTCCCCCTGCGAAAATTACTCGGGGCACGCGGGATAATACGCTCGCGTAATTAGCAGGCCTTCGGCAGAATTTCTGCTTCGGTTTCGTCGCGGCAAACTTTTGTTATACGTCGTATCTACTTATATCTTTTATTCCATCTACTTTTATCATGAAAATGATCCAGATCTCCGTTCGAAATAATCTCTATCCTTGCGCGTTGCTTAATTACGATGAACGCACAGCGAATCGCGCGGTTGCGCGGCCGAATAAGAAAAATGAAATCGGCGATCGCAGCCGCGAGGCAATTAACTATCAATTAAGAGGCACACTTTCTGCTCGAACGCGGGCAGATTACGCGATCGCGAGATTAAAAAGTTTCCCGTCTAATTTCGGAGCCGGTGTGGCCAGCGTGGCCAGCACAACGGGAACAGCGGGGACAGCGGGAACAGCGAGGACGAATTATGCTGAAAAGGCTCTCGCGTGCATTGTATCGAACCCGTCCGTGGAACGTGTTTATTCGTCCGGACAGCCTTCGGCCCGTGGTTTAATTGCCATCGAAAGGTCGTCCTTAATTTTACGTTATCTCGATCGGGAGAATTCGAGGCCGGTACTGCCAGAAAATGACCGAGGCGCCACTCTTATCTCGAGAGGCACGGATAAGCTCGATGATTGAGGAGAAAAGGAGCACTCGAGATACCTCGGCGTCGGCCCGGACTCCGGTGGTTCCACCGGCGTCGGTGGAGCAAGGGGAACCCAGCCAGAAATTGTTCAGAAATGACACACGTGCCGGGTACACGCGCTGCCTCGTGCGACGAAAAACCCCTTTTCACGGTAACGTCGCGTACAACGGAGTCCTCGAGGACGACGAATCGCCCGAAAACCAGCGAAAGTTGCCCAAGTATCGAAACCGGCGGCCGCTGGTTCGACAAAGTTGAAACTATTTTATACGAAATTACGATTATCTGGATCAACGAGAACGTATTCCGCCGTCGTGTTCGATTCGATCGGGACGTAGCGACACCTTTGTCATCGGCGTCGCGCGTGATTTTCGTGCAAGCCGCGCGCGCGCGCGTTCGATTCCGGTCGATTTCACTTCGAAACTCGTTTGAAAACGAGACCCTTTGACACGTTCCCCTCTCCCTGCCCCGTCCGCTCCCACCGCTCGACCCGCGCGTATCTCATCTCGTGGATCGGCTACGGAATAAAAGGAGCTGAATGCCACCTATCGTTAAGAATCGTTCGCGGAATACTCCACTTGCGAAAGCGAGACAATTATCTGATTCGGCCGCGGAACGAAACAACGGCCAAATCGTTCTGACCGAGATCAGATGCGATCTACGGACCTCCGCCTCCTCCTCCTCCTCCTCCTCCTCTTCGTCCTCCACCTCTTCTCGTGGCCCTCCTCCACAACACGAGAAGAAGAAACTCTCGTTGTTCCGATCAGTTAACGCTAATGAGCGATATATTTGGAAGACTCGCGAAACTGGCCGCAACCGTTGCAGTTCTTTCATAGGTGTGCGCCTGCACGAAACAGACCGTTCCGACGACGCCTCGTTTGCTAAATGTTATCCCTGGTTTCTCGGTCAATTTCAGAAATCGATCTCCTTCGATGGGATTATTAAATCGATTTCGATGACACGAGATCCACGTCCTATCATTACCCCGTCTTTGCTGTACGTAGGTTGCTGCCGTTCGGTGTCGGAAAGATATCGCTAAATTTGTTTCATTGCGTCACGCTTGCATGAAGCAGGTGAGGAGGGTACAAAGATATAAGAGATGACAGAAGAAGAATTCGGAGTCCGTTATACATATGCGAGATATGGAATTCGATTTTCCCATTTGTCCGGTTTGTCCGACGGCCACCGAAGGATTTTTCTCCCTCTGAATCAGGCGCAGAGGAATTCAGGCGCTGTAATCTTCCACGATTCTCCCCGATCGGTTGAGCCGTTTAGCACGCAGAATTTCGATTGGCGTAGGCAGAGCCGAGCGTAGCCCGTATCCTAGTGGCCAACTTCCCATACGTCAATATGTATTATATCGAGCAGTGGGTCGGCGATATCGCGATCCTAGTGGACGAAACGGGCAGCCACCGTTGCTCCCGCTTTATCTCGAGGCTTGAGAAAACGCAGAGCAGACGCTGCGCGTCGTGTCTAATCTAGCTGGCATCTGGACCCTAAAAACCACCGGCTGGAGACCAGAAACAACGGTAATAAGGTAGAGAAGATGCGTGGATGCGAGAGACTTCCGGCCACGGAATGGCAAGAAGCGCGAGCGAACTTGGTACGCGCAATCGACGGCCTTGCTTCCCGCCGCGTGGTCCGTTCGCATCAGACACGGCTCGGCTCGGCTCGGCTGGGACTTGTTAACACGGGAAAGGAACGCTGAGCCAACAGATTCTATGCTGCGCGCGGCAACGAATTCGAAACGATAGCAACACGGTTGACGCGACTTTGACGCTGCCTAGATCTTGCCGATGGCTACGTAGTTCGGAGTACAAATACTTGTTGCAGATTTCTTCTTGCCGCGGGTTTTACGCAAACGTTTCAAAGGTACAAAAACCAAAGGTAATACGTTCCGAATCGGTTACGTTTGCCTCGAACGTAACCAACGTGTCGATGAATCGATACTCGATATCGTTGCGACGCAAATTAATATTTACATTGCTATCGGAACCAGAAGAATAAAGAAGCGACTATTTCGTAACGATACCCGGCGCGCCATCGGGACATTCTAGAATTTTAACGAGACCCCTAAACTCTCGAAATTCTGTCTGGGGCAGGCAGAGCCCGTAATTAGAGCACGGTACGTAGACCATCAGATTCGGTGAAACTACGAGGATCACGACAAAAGAACCCGGTTCGATAAGGGAAGCGGCGCAAACGTAGATACGCGTCGCGGCGTATTGTTTCGGGCGACATCACGCTGCGATGGTATGGCGCTATGGCGCGGTGCGGAGCGGTGCGGAGCGGTGCGGAGCGGTGCGGAGCCGTGCGGAGCGGTGCGACACGGCGTGGCCCGAGATTATTCATATCCACGTGCGTCCGTCGACTGGTATTGTCGATTAGTCGTCGCGATGCTTTTGATCGGCGGATCGTACGAACGTGACGGTCGGCAGGTTAAAATCTGCCTATCGGTGGGTATCAGCTCATTACGCTAATATTCACTCGGAATGCCGGCCCGATAAGGTATCTCGATCGTGCCTCTCGCGTTTCGCGAATGCCTTTTTGCGCTCTGTGTGTCTCCGTTTTCGCGTGTTTCTGTTTCGGTGTGTCTCTGCGCGGAGCCGAGCCGAGTAGAGCCGAGTAGAGCCTCGATCTCTGCTGCGCTCGCTCGCTCGCTCGCTCGTGCGCACACAAACGCGCACACGCGCGCCACGCGGAGAGGTCGCGCCATTTTTGGAGCTGTAAACCTCGCCGACGCGTGTAGGGTTTGGCGTACGTGTGCGTTTCGTCCATTCCCAATAACCGCGCTACCGCGAAATCGCGTCCGCGATTCCGATCGGGCTCCGTTTGTCCCCGCTTGATTTTATGCAGCAGCTGCGTAACACACGACCCGTTTCATTCGTTTCGCGACCAGAGGGATCCATGGGCCACCACCCGATACCATGGACTTTAAATTCGACGCGTCGCGTCCGGTCGCCAATCGACCCGATGCGTCCGTTTGTCACGGGTTTATTCGGCCCCGGCGGTGTTCGCAACGGTTGTCGACCACGCAGTCGAGTTCCTTCGCGGGGATGCCGAACGAATCGAAGCGAACCAATTGGAAAATCACGCGCGCGACAAGCTACCGTGTAGCAAACTTGATCGCAGAACCTACGACTCCCCTCGGGTTCGGAGGTACAACTAGCCGAAAGCCAAGACACGATCGATTCGAGATCGAAAGCAAGATTCCGAAACCGTTGCCGAATCCCGGAGGCCCGAGCGCACTCTCCCGACGAGATTCCACGTTTAACGATCCCTCGATCCCTCGATGCCGGGGATCGACGCGGGAAGAGGCTCGGTCCCGGTAGAGATACTCGTACACGTGTCCGGCAGGATCAGCAGCGTATCTATTAAGCGTTATCGCGTGGGGCCTATCGAGAAATTCTCGGAAGAAACGTGGCGCATCCGGCGCGAGAGGGAAAGAGGACGCACGCCGAAGAATCGGCGAGAGTGCGAAACGTTGGCGGATCGTCGAGGCGGTCGAGGCGGTCGAGGCGGTCGAGGCGGTCGAGACGGTCGCGGCCGGCTGAAAGGAACGGTTCCAGTTGTGTCCCGCATCCTGGGTACATCGCGGTTATCGGCGTAAAGCCGCGTTTACACGCGTGTAAAGCTGGTACGAGACCCGGTTGACACCGCGCGGAGGCTGTGCAGCGCGAGCCCGATGAGGTCGAAGACGCGCACAGGCTGTGTCGCGTCGCGTCGCGTCGAAGAGGGCTGCTGGGTCGGCTTGGCTCGGGTCGGGTCGGGTCGGGTCGGGTCGGGGGCGAGGCTGAAGGGGGACGCGAACGTGGACATGGACGCGGACGTGGACGTGGACCTGGACGCGGACGCGGACGCGGACGCAACATCCTGGGAGTAGGAAGAAGAAGGAGAAGAGCTCGCGAACACCATTCCAGCGATGCCAGGGCCGTGTCGTAACAGGCTGGAGTGACACCACAATGCGGTGTAGCAATTTGTAGGCTCGCCCTTCGTCCTTCGTCCTCCGCCGTCCTTCCTCCCCGCGCGTGTCTCCCTGCCCGCTCCGCCAGCATCCGCCAGCATCCTCCAGCATCCAACCTCCAGCGTCCTCTTCCTCCGCCTGTATTTATGAGCCGAGTCCGGAGAACGCCTGTATCGGTTCCTCCTCGCGCTGGCTAAAGGTAGGAAGGACGACACAGGGACGCGTTTGCTCGCTCGCTTGCTCTCGCAACGAGTACGAGCGGTGCTCTTCTCTCCGAACAACGCCGATCGACGACGAACAAGAAGAAAGAGGAGGAGAAAAAGGCACCGAGGGGGCTAACTAGACGAGATCAACGCCACGATAGTTGTCTCTTCTGCGATTCTTCGCGAAGAAGACGCGAGAGAGACAGAGTCTGTGGAGGAGGTGAAACGAGAGAGAGAGAGAGAGAGGGATAAAGAACGCATTGGGGGAGAAACATCTGCGGCGGCGGCGGCGGCGGCGGCGGCGGCGGCTGGATTCATGCGTTTGCGCGGAATAAGGGACCCGGCCGAGGAAGATAAGGGACGCTGATGGACCTTGCTTCCACGTTTCTTCTTCTTCCTCTTCTCCTTCCGCACGACTCTGTCCCTCTCCATCCTTTTCCCCATCTTCTTCTTCGTCTTTTTCGTCTTTTTCGTCTTTTTCGTCTTTTTCGCCTTTTTCGCCTTTTTCGTCTTTTTCATCTTGCCCACCCTCTTCCCTCCTTGCTGCGTCCCTTTCACGTCACCCGCTCATTGCACACACCGCCGGCCGATCGACACTGATAGCCGCAACGACTGTTCGCAGGTAACCTGCCACGACGGAATTTGCGACTTCGCTTTTGTGCCTTTCGCTCTGGGGAACCACCGACCGGGAGAGGAGAGGGCACCGGCGCGTACACCGGCGCGGTGCGAGGCGGGTGTGTACCCCTTTCTACCGATAGATTCGAGTCACAGATTTCGAAAATCTACCCTCGGCGGAATCGAATTCCTCTCGAAGAGTAAAACCGAAGAACGTAATTAGGCGGCCTGGGACAGCGGACTTCCACTACGATGCCGAGTGCGGCCTCCTTCCGAATCTGTTCAAAGGAGTTGTTGTCCTGTCCTGCCAAACGAGGAAAAGAATTCTATCCTTGTTTCGCTCGGACCGATAAGGTAACGAAAAATCGATGGAACGAAATTGGTCGAAATAGTCAGGTTGCAAACCGCTTCGACGGAATTGGAAGAGTCGTATGAAATCGATGCGTTAGACGGCTCGGAATAAAGTTAAGCGGAAGGATCGATGGACAAACACCTAACTCTCGAGGTACGAAATTGTTAAATTGTAAAACATCGCCCTTCAAGGTTCTCCAGATTTGTTTAAAAGCTAAACTCCGGCGCTATTCGAGAGCTATTGGTCGAGCGCAAGCCGAGAAAAGAGCAGAAACGAAAGGCACGTTTCCCACGTGCAGTCACAAACACCAACGAACACTTGTATGATCGTGAACGACGAAAAGCGAGTTGCAGTCGGCAAAGGGGTTCGATGGACGATGGGCGATGGGCGACGGGCGATGGGCGATAGACGAAAGGATAGGCGATGCACGAGGCGTCGCTATTAGCGCGCCGAGAACGATTACAACGGGAACGGGCCGCGAAACGATCCTCCCCCGGGTTTCGTTCTCTCGATCTCTCGTTCTCCCGTCCTCTCCCGTCCTCTCCCGCCCTTTCGTCCTCTCGCCATCTCGCCGAAACAAGCCGATGGCGCGCAGAGATATTATTTACGGTGGAACACGATTCAATAAAACATTCTATAAAGTCATTGGTTATTAATTTGACGGGTGAACGCGGCGGGGGGTGATTGCTGCCTCTCCACGGGATACCTTTTATCCCTGGCATCGACGATTACCGGCACGATACAAGGGAACCTGGCTCCTCCACCTTCATCTCTCGTATTCGTCCTCGTCCTCCTCCTTCTTCTTGTAGGTTCGCGACCCTCTTCGCAGTCCGAGGACTCGATAAGTCGGAGCCGGTGCGTTTTCAGCGGAAAACGATCAAGATCGAGGAACGGTTTTTCGTTATTGACACGAGCCTCGCTCGATCCGCTCAGATGGCGGGTCAAACGTAAAGAAGAGCGTTGTTCTACGAAAATTGTTCGTGGTCCCGTTGGCAGACTGCAGACAGTTTGCGCGACGTTAAGATGGTCGCGTTAATTGGAAAAATCAAGAATCGAGCGAATATAAATTTCTTCTGCCGCCAGCGAGCGATTCGGTCGAAGAGCGTCGAAAGCAGGAAAACTGTTCAAGTAAAAGTCCGTTGCTTCGGCGTTAACGAGCCGGGATTAAAAAGCCTGCTAGGCTGCATAAGACAGAGCGCGGTGCATGTAAAACACGAGAAAACCGTTTTCCGGCATTCTTAGTAACAATCGTTCCGAGATAGCGGAAAGAACACAGATATCCGTGCAATCTACATCGGCGAATGGATCCAAAAGGACCGTCGCGAAGCGAAGCGAAGCGAATCGCGCATCGCGCAATCCGAACGACGGTTCTCGCTTATCACCGCGTCCATCGTGTAAAAACTTGGTTATCGATTCAAGTTCCAATGAACCAGTCCCCGCTGGATCGAAAAAGCACACGCACTCGGGGCTCGCACCGATCACGAGCATTCCGCGGGCCCGTTCGCGAGGCCCGTTCGACAAAAATTCCAGCGTGGGTATCTTCTTCACAACCCCGTTACGGATCCTCGCCGATTGCGTCCCGAACCGATCGAACCGATCGAACCGATCGAACCGAATCTGCGAAAGCTGGACCAGCTTTCGATAAACCTGCTTGCGATTCGAGTTCTCGTTTCTGCCGTGTCGGCGGTATCGGCGGTATCGGCGGGGACGGGAGGAGGAAAGAGAGGGTGACGAAGAAAGAGAAGGAACAAATGATACATGCTCTAAGCCCTAATCCTTGAGAAGAGATCAACGCATTCTCGCGTGTATCGGTTTCCGGCGAATAGAAAACGAACGCAATAAGGAACTAGCCGCTAATAAGGAGACTTGGCCGATGACGGCGACCGATATCCAAAATGGTAAAACAGTTTTCGCCGCGAAGACGCGGACGGGGACGGGGACGGGGACGGGGACGGGGACGGAGACGGCGGTGCGGATGCGATAAACGTAAACGCGACCCGCCTCGCTCTCTACGAGATTCTGCGGGCTTCAGCGACAATCGGATGAAAAACGCGGAAAAAAATCGGCTTCTTTATTGCCGCATCCGATAGCGCACGCTCCTCTGCGTAATCTAGCAAAAGTGCATACAGTCTCGAGCACTGGAAGTGCATAAATTTCGATCGCTGGCGTTCTCGTGATCGGGTTTCCGTCCCGTCCCGTCTCGTCCCGTCTCGTCTCGTTTTGAGGTCGAAAAGCCCCCAAAATACGAAGAAAAAGGAAGGGAAGAGGCAGCACTGACGTCAATTATTTTTAATCTACGCCGCGCAAGCGCTTATCGCGTATTCGCCGCGAGGAACCGTGCCTCTTCCGCGGAGGACGTATCTGCGAGCGTGAAACGTAATCGCGAAGCCGAAGAAACGTCCTTTGCCCGAAATCGTCTGAAACTTTTGTTGCACAACCGTTCGCTCGCTCTGCTCGCCCGCTCGCCCGCCCGCCCGCCCGCTCGCGCGCGCGCGTTTTAGAATCCAACGCGGCGATAACGCGGAGATAGCGTAATCTTTAAGGCGATCGCGTTATTCCGTTGCGGATTTCAGGCACGTATCGCCGTCGCGTCGCGGCGTAAATTTTAACGATTTCTTTCGAGTTGGAAGCTTCGTTGTACTACAGCTCCGCGAGGTTTCGGACGCGCCTGCCGAATGAAAATAATCGCGCGATTTCGCGCGATTTCGCGCGACTCGACGTTCGGATACCGGCAAAAGGATTCTCCGCCGTTGCAACGTTAATTATAATAACAAATTTCTCATATATTTGCGACATCGAAAAAGCTAACACTATCATTATCATTTTTGTATGCCTTCGACTGCGAAAAGGACTCGATTCGCGAACGCGCCTTCCCTCGCCTCTGTACTTGGTCAATTTCCTTGTTCCATGCAATTCTATTCGTCGAATGACTCAGTGAAACACTAAACACTCGGAATTAGACAGACGGAATCGAAGAACCTAACTATGAACCTAAACTCTAAAACAGAGAATCTGGCATGGTCGAAACAGCTGCTGGTTTCCCGTGATCCTTCTAATCCATCTCTCTTCTCCGCGAGAAGACTCCTTATCCAGATAACGAATTTACCTGTATCTGGCCGGAACGGTAAACAACTGGACGTTTACGATTCGAGGAAAGAACTGCTCGTATATTTTCGTGAGTCGATTCTAACATAAATCCTTGAGCAGCGTCGAACGACACGCGTTATCGTGGCCGCCAATTAAAGCCATTGACTTCCACGACTCGGGTCGATACGATCGCGGTGGTGCCCGAAGCCACCGTCCCCGAAGCCACCGTCCCCGAAGCCACCGTCGCCGAGGACCGTCGCCGAGGACCGAGGGGGGCCCCGTCGCACAAATTCGTATCGGCCTGTATTTTTTTTCGCCGATCTCAGCGTAAAACGATCGAGGCCAGACGAGATCGCGGTGCCGATTTCGCGGGATCGTTCCTCGTCCCTCGCCGCCCTTGTGGCGCGAACCGCGCGAGCCGTCGTTGCCGGACAGTTTTACGTTTTACGTTTTACGTTTTACGTTTTACGTTTTACGTCGGATTTCTGGCGACCGGCAATCGAAACGACCCGCCGAATCGAGTGCTTCTACTTGTTTGCCGCAGCTACTTTTCCTTGTTCCATCTCTCTTGTCTCTTGTTGCGTACGGAGAAATGCGATACCATGTTCTTGGTTAGCCAACTTAATCAACGAAACGCGTCCAAACATTCGGATAACAGCGGACCAAGATGGATCCGATGCTAGTAGATCCTTGGTTAACTTTGCAATAATAAATTTCTTTGCGAGTCTCAAATAGCGCGAGTCTCCAGTAGCAATCAAAATAATAATACAAGCCTATTTCTTTGAAAACTGTTTCTAGAATGAACGAAACATTCCAGACGACCCGGTATTTATGGTCTCGTCCCTTCCTTTCCGTTTTACATAGGACCAAGTTTTGGTAGACTTGTTTTCCTCGCGGCCGACAGTCCACCCTGTTCGTCGGGACGTTAATGTCTGCGGTAATTATTGGGAACGACGGGACGAGCGCGTTGCCGCTAATTGGGAGCACCTGTAATTGAGTTAATAACGAGCAAAAGCAAAGAGAGCCGAGCCGCGGCGGGTCTACCGGCTTTCGTTTATGTCGTTCGGCTCTTACTCAACACTCGGAAGACCAAACAGACATCTTCGGGAGATTCTAATTAGCGACGATACGCTTGCTCCACGAGGGATTCGATGATATCGCGATGGGTCTCGTCCTTGAGCACCGTTAACAGAATTTCGGTTCAAAGCCTTTTTTCTTCGATTCGAGACTTTGACTTGAACGGTTCGAACGAGACACCTTCCCGGAAGCCTAGGATTCTTCCGAGATAGTTCAGAAAACGATCCATCGGCAAACTGACAGAACGGTTGCTTCGTCTATCAACCGAGCGGGCCGAAAACCAACAATCGGCAGCCCTCTGTTTAGAAGAGACACGCTGTCTCAGAAAATTACGGTTTCCTTGAAATCTAGGGAAATACAATTTTCAAAGTATGTACCCACTATACTTGCTATACCATCGATGAATTGCTATGATCGTTGACTTACATAGAAAATATGTCTTTCTTTCGGAAAATGATCGATTCAAATATTTCGAATAGAGAGGACACGATAACGTTTCTAATGAAACGGATGGAAGATATTTTATCGACGCATCGTTCCTTTTAAAAACAATCTGTTCAGAGCCCGACAAAATAAACAAAGATTTAAATTACTCAAGTACACATTATTATATCGCAATTATTATCCGATAACAAAGATAAAGAAATTACATCAACGTTATCAACATTGTCATCAACTTCCTAAGAAGCAAAACAAAGCACGATAAGAAGTCAACTTAAATAAACCTAAATAAACTCGAATAGATTGAGACGATCCTCTGCACATTTACGAAGAATCGAACATGTAATGTATGTAACAGCGAACCAATCCAATTTGAAGATGCTTTGGAGACACCAAATTTGACTCTGTTAATTTTCCTAATCATAGTCGATATACAGTTGATCGCGATCGACCCGAAATGCAACGGTTTCGATATCAGCAGCGGCGTGTAAATACAGTCGTACACGCGGTCAAGCGCAGCATGCGTGGTCGACCACGTGACCCGCTAGGGACTCGCATAGGTCAGCTGACAGCTGACAAGTCGAGACCCGTCGATCGTCAACGTTCCCTTTTCTATTCGCAGGCGGCGTTACGCCATTCAAAAATTATCGTTACTTGTACCGACTCGCAACATACGTCGGTCGATTAGGCTAGAAAGCCGGAAGTATCATCGAACGGTCGCGGCCGTTCGTTTCAAGCTGATTCCATTGTACGTAAATTCCCGCCTACTCGATCGGACCGAACGCGATTGGCGACACGTTCGCGAGGATAAAGCCTCGGATAAGAATGCTAACTCGCGAGAGAGAATTACGAGCGAAGCGAATTACTCTACGTGGACAGTTCGCATGGCAGGCAAGCGGAAAGTGGAAACGCGATCTGACAGCGAACGACGCGACGCCCAATCACCTGTCAAGCAACGTGGCCGACCGGCTAAAAGCACGCCCGCGAGAAACCCGTTTTCCCGGGCTGTTGCTTACCGGCGAGAGCGACATACACGACGCGACGCGACGCGACGCGACGCAACGCAACGCAACATAACACGCGGTAACTACGCGGCACACGGCACACGGAACACGGCACACAGCACACGATACATGCATATAGTGATGGGAAAGCGAGGATTAAAACAAAATCACATTGGGACTCACGTTTCAGCGGTTTCGGGTTGCTCTGCTTGCGGCGTGACATCCTCTGTGCTCGGCCATCACCAAATCAGCAGCATCGACATGCTTGACGTCGCTCGAGGAACAGAACCAGAGAAGACGAATATCGGTCGTTCCAGATTGGCGTGACTTCGTCAACATGTAACAAACGACACAGCACACGGGAACGGGAGGAGCGTCTAGACGAAACGAAACGAAACGAGATGGACTTGGTACAGGATGACAAAGCTGGGACGTGGAAGTTAAAAGCGGCGAAACATCGACGGAAAACACTTCGAGGCACAAATAACCTTTCCCGAATCCATCGTACGAAGGATTCTCTCTCTCTCTCTCTATTCCTCTCTTTCTCTCGCAATTTATCTATCTTTCTCTTCTTGTTGCACGATTTTTCGGACCGTTCTCAACGTTCGCTTTTCCCCTTTCGTGTGTTGTCGGTTTGTAGCCGGTTATCGCGTTTTTCACGCACAAGTGCCGACGGAGAACGCATACACGCAACACGACAGCTCGTACCGTGGCCGCTGTCAGCGAGCAACTAAACAAACGCGATACCAAACAACCCCCACTCCCGCGTACGCGGCGTGACTACGTTGTCCAAGTGGGGATGGACGAATGCGGACTGGGGACTGACTCCGCCCACTACGCGCGTTCCCTTTCGCGAAGCGGGAAATTTTAAATGACTCGCTCTTACCGGCTGGAAGCTGCGTTTCGACGACACTAGATGGCGACAACGAATCTTGAGAAAGATTATTCCAGATGCAATAAATGTAAATGCTCTAAACTCTAAAGCTAAATAGCGTTCGAGGAGAAACGGCATCTTGAATGACCAGATATTCCGAGAACTAGATCGTAATTCAAAATCTAATATTCTGAGAGTTATGCAAATATTTCAAGATCGAGGAAACTGTTTCAAAGTAGTTTTACCGAAATCTGAAGTGTCTGACAACGAGTTCGTTGACTTCTTCCAACAACATCAAACTATGGATATGGATCACGGGCAAACCTAGTTTGGTATCTAGACCTTGAAAAGTTACTCGCGTTGAATCTAATGGCAGCCTTGGTACGTTCACAGATATGGATTCAGAGAGATGATTTTCAATCAGGTTTCAAATTGAATGACTTCGTAACTGCACGTATGTACTCGTTCCACCCAACCGTTCTGACCGATATCTAGCGACATCTTTGATACCTCTGGTAAGAATATACCTAATGTCCGTACGATATTAAAGATGGCGCTCCGTGAAGTTTAGCAGCTGCAGGTACAGATGGCATCGCACACATCAATTATAAGCGACGTCCTTCTCTGCGATATCAACAAATGTTTATTTTGTCGGAGGTATTTTAATCTAATCTAATCGAATTGAATCTAATCTAATAGAAATTTCAACTTATTATTTAATATTCCGCGTGCTATAATATTTTGCACTTATGCAACGATCTTAAGTATATTATTGCACAAACATGGTGTAATAGAACTTCTAATAATGGATTGGTCATCGTTCGGTCACAGTTTGGAAACGTAAACGCTATAAGCTTTAATAATTCATTTAAATTGCACATAGACAACTAATTGTTAGCGTAGTAAGGAATTGTTGCAGTATGGAATTGTTCGCAAACTAGTCTCTCCGATGCTGTTGTTTTCATGCCTTTTCGCGAAGTTTTTTTATTTTTAACCTCCATGTTTGTTTTTGTGAAACTTATGGCAAGCGTGTTTCTAGCACTCGAGGAAGAAAAGAACGCTGAAGCGCATTCTTCGGATGCAGTTTACAGTGTCATCGTTCCTTCGAATGTAAACACCTCGGGGAGTAATACTTGCGATCATCCACTATTGTCGAGACGTTCTATTTTCGTGTCAGCAACGCGATGAAGTTTGGTTAGTGCCGCGCGGGACAACAAACGCTTCAGCGAGTACCGACGAGTACCGAATCTCATCCACTGAACGTAGATTGAACCGTGGGTCGCCATGCCCAACTCACACGATACCTTTCTTGGACGGTTCTAGACCCGTTTCGCGGATCAAACACATGTCCCATGTCCCACGCGACACGCTTTCAGAACCGATCTTGAGCCGTAAGTAAGTACCTACTGTGGCACACGACGCGACTGCCAGAATAATTCGAGGTAAATAATGCTTGCACATATTTCAATGTTTTCTATCATTTGCTACTGGGCGGATCATTATGCTTACAACGCGTTTACATTGTCCTCTATCAACAGAGTCTTACTCGAACATCGTTACTCTTGGACTGCCCAAAATTTAACACGAAGCGAAAGCCTGTGATCTATTCGAAAGCTACGTTGCAACTTGATTCATCGTCGACGATTACAAATAAATTCAAATACCAACGATACGCTGTACGTACATCCAGTCATTTAATGATTCTCGTGCTTGTTGAAATCCAAATCTGTTAACAATTCATCATAGTTTACATACCACGCGCAGACGATCGAATGGTGCGTAGAAGCGAAGGTCGTTCCCCAAATGGCGAAGCGAAAAGCGATACGATAGAATTTTACATGGTAATCCTTGCACAAAAACAATTGGCAACAAGGGCGGTTTGCAACAGAGTTGGGCATTAATCTATCATTTTGTGATTACTTTTTTAATGAATTCCAAAGAGTGATCACTAATCAATAATCAATGAATCGTTACTAAAATACATCGGTGATGGTTAAACATAATTTCAACGTTAGTCATAATCGTTAATCATTAATCAGGTGATTTTTTTGCAACTGCATCGCTAACGATACGTGCAGTTTATAAATCGTTTGCATGATTTCTCAAAGATCGCCTGATAGAAGACTATTTTAAAACTAAGAACACCGAAACTCAATATGGAGGGGGGGGGGGGGGGGAGAAAATTATCTATAAGGATAATTTATAATCGGTATGACTGCGGCGCGACGTAACGCGACGGAAATAAGAAACCCGTCAAACGTAATCGCATTCGTGCGTCGATGCTTCTTATTTTCATATAATTGTCGACGAACACCTGTGTACGTATATATAAGAAATATGTAGGTAACCAAACCAGTAACCCGTAAAGATGACATATACACGTGTCCAGGCTTTAAAGTCGATCGAACACAAACGCGGCAGGGAACACAATGTGTCCTTGTTAGCGAGCATTCTCAATTATGTTATTCGAGATGAAAACTCATCTATGGAGTTCCATACGCAGAGTTCAGCGCGTGGGTGAATCCTCGATACTGCCTGATAAAGAGTTGTTCAGATAAATATCGGTTCGTCGAAAACATCGGTTAGGCTCAGGCCGTTTGGCGTATCGCCGCGCCGTAGAACGGCGCGGCGCGGTGTTATGCTGGACGCATCAATCATTAATTAAATAATAGACGCATCTATTTTCAGGTCGATGAAATCGTGGCTGGCAGTCGTATCACGTGGACACGAGATTAACGGAATCTGAGAGGCCGTCGCCAAAGTATAAGAAATTAAAACGGGAACGATATCAGTGCCCATTTGAACACAAAACTATTTAAAACCGTATCGATGCGTTTATTAAAGCAAACAGAGCGGACGGTTTTCAATCTGAACGTTGATTAAAAGCTTCTCAATCGTACCGCCATTAATTGTATTAACATGCGACGGTCATGTCCTCCGATCGTGCCTCCTCGGCGTGTTTTCCGTTTCTGTTCCTGCAGAACAGTTTGATAATGCTCGCCGCGTTCAGCCACCTCATATTATTAATTCGGATCGCCTTGTCGCATTGCTGCGTTGCCGCGCCACCACGTCGCGTCCGCACGTTCGGAGGATCCGGGAAGGTCGATCCAGCGACCTTGATGTTCTCCACAGAAGAATAAGACGTCGATTATTCACGCAAATGTTTTGCAAGAGTCTGGCGACGATTTCAAGGAATTTTTTGGTAATCATGAATCGTGACCGGTCGCTCGTTCGACGCATTGCCAGATACACTCGCCGATTAAAAACAAAGTTAACGTCATTTTCGCGGTGTTAACGCGTGGTCAGTGGTTGGCGATTGTGTGTGAACGTGAACGGCATGTGTGGTCAGTCTGGTGTAAAGTGTATAGTGTAAAGTGTAGCCGTCGCGTACAGCGCACTCCATCGTCGCGCAGCGCCGCGCCGTACGCTGATCACGAGTCCGTCGAATGATTCTCTCGTTGTCTATCATGAGTATTGGTAGCCTTTGAATTCGTCAAATCGGCAGGCGCGTACTGCTTTGTGAGAATCAATGCTGGTTAATTAAAGACTGTGAGGAATCATTAAAAACGCCGCAGCCAGCGGTCATTAACGTCGAGTCTAGTCGAGTCGAGTCGAGTCGAGTCGAGTCGAGTCGAGTCGAGTCGAGTCGAGTCTTGCAGTTCGTCGATTCGAACGGATTACGTACGTGTTGCAACAGGGAGCGATATTGCAACGGGAACGGAAGATATTTTCCGATAAGATCGGAGCAGCTAGAAACGCGAAAGCAACGAAGAAAAAGAATTTACATAGTAATATTCCATGAGATTGCTTGACGCGCGATAAGACGCACGTTCAAGAAAAAAAACACCGACGATAGAAGCACTCGCGGATGCCGTCGAATATCGCGATTCGCCGATCGCCTACGCGCAGGTGGGCAACGTAGGCGTACATACAATACATGTGCGTCCACCTGCGAGGTCCAGAACCGCGTGGACGTGGACCAACGCGGCGCGTGAAACGGTATCAGTCGCGAGTCGCGAGGCGCGACCGCGACGCGGAAACCGGTCGATTCCTCGTGAAGCGTCGCGGAACCGTTGCAGTCGCGCCGATAACGCTGCGCGATTATAGATTGCCCTGCACTGAACGCGATTAGGTAACAGCGCGCAGTGCTAACAGAGCAGCGGGATGCTCCATTTTCAAAGCCGATTACGACGCCAAACTCTTTCTTTTTTTTCTCCCGCAACAACTTTGAGTCCGATCGAGGAAAATCCTCGAATCCTGACCGGAACCTCGTACAGAGGAAAAGCTTCTTAAAATGATACGCCTCGACGCGTTCGTCTCTTTCCTCCCGCGGACAAAAAAAAACTTGACGAATTAATTCCATATCGAATTTATCGAACGTTTGAACTTAGAGCTTGCCGAGGCAAGCATGGGCGCGGCATGTCTGATCGCATGTATTGGGTTCTAACTTGGCGGGTCGGACACGGTCGCCTTTGGAGAAAATTGATAATTATATTCTAAAGCTGCGGCACGCGTTCGGTAACTGGGTCGCGCCGTACGAACCGTCTTGACGAACGAAAATCGATGGAGATTTCGTCGAATTGTGTCCGGAATCTCGTTATGGCCATAGTTCTGACGATTGGTATAGCTCCTACGACGCGACAAGAAGCATCGTGGAAAGCCTAAGCATCCGTGCTCAAGGCGGTCGGAATAGAAAATAGCAAATAGCGATTCTCGGGATGGGCGCGTCTTCAAGGTGAGGACTAGGTTCAAGACAATATACAACAGGTGATCGGATTAACGAGAAGCAATAAACATCGGTTGCCGAGGCCGTCCACCGTATGCCTACTATACGTATATTCGTTTATCGTCTCCGTGGCTCCATCTTATTTTAGCATCCTGGCACGCAATGTGGAGCATTCGAGGGGATTCCCCGATCCGTATCACAAATTCTATTCTAAGTTCGGCACCTCGGAATCTCGATTAATCGAACCAATATTTCTGTCGCGTCGAATAAGAATAAAGTTGTCGTCGCCCATCGACGCCATTTTTGTCATTTCCAAATTCGGTATTCGCAGACGTCGCGATTAGTAATACCGCCCTGCGCGGTCGTCACCAATCGAACACGCAGCCTATTATCGGCTGTTAGGCGTATATTAAGAGAGAAAGAAAATTACGGTATTCTTGTAGCGCCGATTAATCATTGAACTGTCCGTCATCTTTTCGAACGATCGCGCTTTAAATAAATGGAGCTCGGAGGTCCGATGCAGACATTCGACCGGCCATCCGATCAATTTGTTTCGAATGGCGATGGCATTACTGAAAAATCTACGAGACGAGCGAACGATGGTGGAGGTGGCAGAGAAATGAGGAGGAGGGGCAAATGCGAGTCAAAGACCAGCATCGTCCGTGCTGGATTCGAATTAACCAGTCGCAAAGTGGGCGGCCGGTATATTTAACAGCAGACTGCGCCAGAAATGCTAGAATGCTTCCTCATTGGAATCCGACCTCCCGGCGACCTCGGGTCTCGAGATTTTTCAGTTGTCCGCGCCCGATACCCACCGCCGCGCAGATCCACGCGCGTCTGCGACGTTTGACGTTCGACGTTCCTTTTTAACTATTACGAGTAAAATCAAACAGGTTGGTGATGACCCATAAATCTGGGACTCCATCTGGATCAAATGAAATAAACTTTAGAAAGATTTTAGGCGAGAGCTTTTTACAAACGTGTACCTTTTTTCAGGGGGATTCCGAGGAAGCAGCCTGGACTGCTCTCAAGTCCCGTTCCAAGATTAAAAACCTCGAGTCTCGTCGAAGAATAGACCGTCTTGATCTTCGTAAACACTGCAGCATCATTGCTATACAGAGCGATCCGAGGACTGGGCTTGGCTTCATCGTTCCCGATTTCGAAAGAGCCATTCGAAAGCAGATCAAAAGCAACGGAATTTCTGGAGACATAGAATATCAGCGGTCGAGTGAAATCTCGATAGCAGCGAGCGTTTCTTTGTACGAGGAAATTACGAAACACGTGTTCCGCGCATGAAATGGAACAAAGAGGGGAAGGAAATGTGATCACGGGGAAAGGACAATTCAGAGGCTCGTCATGTCCACTGGCATATCGCGCGTTCCTGTTCCGTTCTTTCTTCTACGGTTGGCGGGCCGCGTTTACGGAAATCGAGCCGAGGGCACAAACGAACAAACTCTTCTGCTCGGTTGAGCGAGGGCAGAGGCGAGGGCGGAGGTGAGGACGGAAGCCAGAGCATCGGCGAAGACGAAGACGAAGGCGGAGGCAGGGGAAGAGAGAAAGCGAATCGGACAAGTTCCGAATTCCAAGTTCCGAGTGCACGAGCGTAGGAGGGTTGGTTGGGCTGGTTGCATGACGCTTGGGTAGCTCGGCGATACCATGACGTATCGACCGAGCGCGCCACGCGGACTGACGTCACGATCACGGCCTCAGTCAGACCGCGAGCACGTGAACAGCACGCCGGTGATCACGCGGTCGTTGGCTGATTGCCGAGCTCCGATTGGCTGGCCACGGCGAGCCCCTTGATGGGATTGGCCGGAATGGTGCGCGCCGCATGATCACGCACACAACGGGCACAGCGTGTCGGGCCAACCGACCTGAGAAAGCTTCATTGCGTTACCAGACGTTCAACGGTTACCTCCCTTGCGGGTTTTTTCACGAGACAAGTAATACCGTACGACTCGATAGACTGCGTTTAATCAACGTTTCGGCCGTGCCTATTTCAACGCGACTCCCTTGCAACACACCACGCTTATTTCTCTTTGAAAACAAAAATGGATACGAACCAAACGCCTCTGTCGCCGCCGGCCTCACCCCAATTCAAACATGTAAGTGAATTAAAAGTACCGCCGGCGTAGAACGGCTGGCTGCCCGCGAAATACGAACTCAATTGGTCCCGACAGGCCTAGCTGCGCCTATCGTTCCAGACCGATTCGTGACCTTATTCGTTTGAAATTGTTCACTCGTGTTCGTTCTGTTTCGATTGTTAACGTCTTGCGAGTTCGCGGCCTATTTGATTTGATTTTGGTCAAGTTTTGGCCGGTACGGTCGGTACCTAGTTTTCCAGTGATCGCTGATTTCACGATACCGTTAAACATTATTGACAAATTCGTAGGTTTCCAATGTTTTCATGGTACGACTTGTTTCATGTTACAGGTAGAGCCTTTGCAATCGTCGTTCAGCGTCGCGGCACTTCTTGGGGACAAGCTTTTGCAGAAAGCTGAGACCACTCGATTGAATTCGAAAAAAGACGACGATGCGGGTTCGCGGCCGGATCTGCCGCCCACGCCGCAACCGTCTGATTCGGAAGAAGACGAGCCCCTACGAAAACGACGGTGTACGGAGCAATGCGAATTGGTGAAGGTAAATACCGCCTTATCTGGTAACGGTTTTCTCCGCATCTTAAATACAGAGAAGTCTATCTCTTTTGCATTTTTTACGCGCGCAATCGGTGCGCTGCGCCACGACGCTCCAATATGCGTTCAGGCATGCGCGCACGACTGCATGGTTGTTTTGCAAGATGACCCCGTTTACAGCGTACATTCACTCTTACACCATTTCGATCGGTTATCCTTCGAGCGAACACTTTGTACCTCCCGACGGTATTAATCGTCGAACTTTCGACCGGTACGTTTTGCTTTAAATAGATGGCATTCGAAATTATCTTTTTGTTATCGATAATAAAAAAAAAATGAGAAAAAAAAAGAAACGATGCAGACAACTTACTTTCCCTACGCACGAATCGAGCTTGCGTAGTATTTCGTAAATGATCGCTTGGGAAAATGATATTGAAAACCATCGTTCGTCTTATGTTAGCTGCTGCTAGATGGTACGCCGCCGCCGAGTCCAGAGCCTGCCCGAGTATCGGTGATAATGCGTGCGAATCGAGATGGTACCTACAGTCCAGCCAACTTAACGCCAAAAACAACCGTCCCGATTCCGCAATTGGTCCCGCGCGAGGCCCGGATCGATCCACAGTCCAGTCCCCAGTCGGAACCAATCGCTCGTCAAAGCACCGTGGAACCGGAGAATGTTTTGAAGAGCCTCAAGTTCAAAATGAGCTTGCGGAAGGAGGAGATCATCGTGAACAATAAAAACACGGACCGAGAAACTTCTCAGCCCAAGTTGCACCTTCTGGCACCGAAACCAGCACCAATTATGGTAACTGGACTCCTGGGATCCCCCTTGGTACTACCGCGAGCACCACTACTGCTAGTAACCGCTTCCGCGACCACCGCTACAAACATCTCGACCCCAGAATCAACCGCACGACGTCGCGTCTACGAATGCGAGCATCCAGGTTGTCGCAAGAATTATTTCAAATCGTCGCATTTGAAGGCCCACACGAGGACTCACACGGGAGAACGACCGTTTTCCTGCCCCTACGAAGACTGTAACCGTCGGTTCTCCAGAAGCGACGAACTATCGAGACACAAGCGTACTCACACCGGCGAGAAGAAGTTTGCTTGCACGGTATGCCAGAGAAGATTCATGAGAAGCGATCATTTGGCGAAACACGTGAAACGACATGCCAGAGACAGGTCATCGTCGGCGGGAGCCAACGGCGTTCAAACATCCGTCGCGCAGGTGACATCTGCGCCGTTGCGGGTGAGCCTGTTGCCAGTTTTGGCGCCCCGACTCGCGCAACCCGCTCAACAAATCGTGCCACCGCAATTGGCAGCTTAGGAAACATCTGGTACAGTGACGTGATGTCACTGGGGCTCGCTTCAACTATACCGAAAGCTATGGACGGAGCTTTAATTACCGCATTATCGAGAACCATTCCAAGGTCGCCGGGACGCCAACGGGACCGTTGCGTCCCTCGATAAGTAATTGAGGAGTGAATTTGAACGAGCGAACGACGGAAAGTGTCCCCCGATAAATGGAACACGAACGTTTCGGGAAGTTCCGACGACATCTCGTCGAATCTGCCAGGACCACGATAGAGTAATCGTCGGGGGGAATTGATATTATGATTCGCTTCGAGATTTACCAAGGATCTATCGACTTGTCCCCTAGTATACATGTGTAATCGTGATTGTGGGGGGAACAAGTTAATGCGAGGCGTACTTATTAGAATGTGTGACCTAAAGGCACGAGAAGCGGTGATAAGTCATGAAACCGAGGCTTCTTTGCCATCCGTGAACGGGAGAACCAAGTACCTAAGTGTGTCTGTGATCTGTGATGCATAAGAGCGTTGACCGAGAAAAATAGTATTTATTTAATAATTCAAAGACAGCCTTTATCAATTATGTAGCGATCAAACCATGCTGTTTTCATTATTGTCGACTAGTTACACATGTTAATTATGGAATCGCATTATGTATATTGTATATAATGTCCGATCAAGGAAATCCTACCGGACAGCGTAAGACTTCGTACTGTAAAGATAAGATTTAATGATTTTTCTACAAGAACAAAGATTGATTACATGACTTCTATACTTTTGTAAAATTATTGTGGATGTTTCTCATTCTCCGACCAATCTTGCAATGCCCTTCCTACGTCCCTCGACTGTGAGCGTCCCTCGATTCGCGACGTGCGTGCTACGAATGTAATTGCAGCATCGTTGTCGTAACCTTTTGAAATTCTCTTCTATTCAAAAATTTCTAAAAAATCTTATCTTAATATTACCAATTAAAAAACGAAGAAATATCGGTTTTCATATTATTTAATTCGTTGCAGTTGCATAACGTGTTTAGAAGCAACGCTACAGCAAACGTCGCAAGATCACAGGTTTTTCTCGTAGAGTTTCAGAGCAATATCGAAGGTCGTGCGTCAAGATCGGTCAAGATGACCGAGGGCGAGAAAAAAAAGGCAAGTTCTATTTACGAAGAACTGGATGCACGCGACAATTGAACGATATTGAACCGTTCGTACATACGTACGTGACGTAGCGTCTGCAGCGGTTTAGATAAATACCGTATAAGATAATTCAAACAGTAAATACTCGCAAATATTGTGTAGCACATTTAGTATTGTATTATCGATGGTTCGGATTTTGAAAAACGCTGCGAAATGTAGTCCTGAACAGTTCACTTGCATTTTCACTTCGCGAAGGGCTCGATTAAACGGATTGTGGAAATTGAGAATTCCAATGAGACAGTAGTAATCGTAAATGCCGTAAACCCGAAAGTTTTACTTATTGTTGCTTGTTCGCTTCAAGGAATGCGTAAGCAATTTTCTTCAGATTTTAATCAACGAATCGTCATCGTAAAATCTAATTCTCGGTACAAGAGCACAGAAATATGTAGGTAAGGTAGGCAAATATATGTGTATTATTTCTATCGAAGCAAAAAATTTCCATCACGCATCTTATGCGAAGAGCTGCGTCGAGTCGAGTGTGTGGATATAATCTCGTCCTCTTGATTAAGATCCACACAGATACTTTCTGCCGAGGATGGCGAATTCCTTTTCTTCGAAACCGTTTTCCTTATCTTTCAAATATCTGTGATAAATGTTGTAAATCGTGTTACACATTTTTCCATGCACAAATGGTGTCTTACGTAACCGTTCATGTTTCGATAACATTTCGTTAGAGAACTATGTGATAATTTTGTTTGAAAACACTTTGCGTCGATGCAGCGTTCCCGCTTCGTCTCCGTTGATTATACATTTTACATATATCGACAACAAATACGAAGCAAAACACTTTTATTTATTATTTTTCGTGAACTGTTTCAGTGTCCTGATATTGGTCGGTCTAATAGGTGAGAGAGCACTTATCGGATAAACGGGGGTGCAAATAAAATATTCCATGGCATATTATCGCACAATTCGTGCAGCAAGAAGACGAATATGTTAACATCGAATATAATTCACGAGGTCGTAGATTAAGATAAGATTTTTTTATCGATCGTTTACATTTGCCCGAGAAGATGGATGCTCGAAAGCATGCTCGATTTTGCTTTGCGAGCGCAAATGCGTTCGCGTATATTTTCGTACTCTACAATCTCTTCAAACAAGAGTTCCTGATAAGTACATACCAAGTTTGATTTCTCCAGCATCGTGGAGACAATAATCAATGAAAGCTCTTTTGTCTTTTCACTCGTGACAGTAATAAAAATTAAACTTTGGTGCTTAAAACGAACGGTTGTCATATTAAACTGAATGTTTTGAAGACTAGGTCGATAAGCTTAATGACCTTCTTGCTCAGAAAATGATCGGCCGTTTATTTATACGATCAGTAACTTCGTCTTCTATACTTTTTAAGTCTTTGTCACTTATCTTTATTAAATTTGCAATCGTACCGATCGAACTTAAAACTACGATCTTCACGAATAGTTTCTAACGAAATGCCATAGTTTCTTGCATCAGCCAAGGACTCGGCTCTTTTAATATTGTAAATGTCACAAACGGGTGTGGGACCGGTAGATGACGCAAAATGTCCTCTTGATTACCCGCGTTTGCTTTTAATAAAATTTATGTTTATGGCGGAAAGCGTATATAAATAATAAAATATCGTCTTCGCATTTCTCAAATAAGATAAAAGAAATACGCGTCAATGAAAAAATGCTCCGCGATAAATGTATAAGTCTCTGTGTATTATGTTTAGTGAAAGACTATATGATCTGGCATTTTTATTCAAATAAATCGCCGAGTTTAGCTTGTTTTTTGAAATGCTAACAACTAAAAAAATTATTACGGTTGTAAATATTCCAACCTTTTCCTCTGTAATTCTCTATAATCCGGGAAATTTCCCTCGCGGGTGAATGTTGCCAGACAGGGAAATGATTTCCTTGCTCATACATACGTGCATAAACATGCACTTGAAAGTGCAATATCTCCTGGACGTTGCATCAAGTACAAGAATTCCACACCTATGTCTTTCATAATTCGACGCGGGAAAAAATGTTAATCAAGTGATAAATTTATTCGTCTATGCTTATCAGTAATGACTCATTGTTAACTATTCCCGAACACCTCGATGATGTGTTCTAAACATATGCATACAAACATTTTCTGCCATTATTTATCCAAAGAAGGGTACTTGCTTGCGTTTGCTGTTTGCTCGCGTAGAAGAAAATATTAAGCCATTTTTACAAAAACGTCATTTATTTCTTTTAGCAACAACAAAATGTAAAAATATTATACACAGATATCTTGTGACATACATCGTATAAAAATGTTCTAATAAATATATAACTCGTTTGCATTGATAATCATTATAGGAAGTTGACACCATTATTTCAACACTCTCGGCATATACATTTATCAAAAAATATAGTACTTTGAATAGTAGATCAACATTCGTATCCCCATTATAGGTGTAGAAGAATTAAAAGAAAAAAAGGGCCAATAACAGCTTGTTACTCTCTCCTGAATTTTAGGCATTCTGGTTGCTTCTTCAATCATTTGTGGAACTTTTTACTGGAATCGGACGCCATATCGTATAGCATCTGGCATGGTTTGAAACAGTCACCGTAATGACTCTGGAATTCTTCCATCTTTCTTACTAAGTTACCGGCTCCATAGTAGTCTACCCAGCGGAAAGGTCCTCCAGTGAATGGAGGGAAGCCCAATCCAAAAACGGCTCCTACATCACCTTCCAGCTATAAAAATATTCATTTAACTTTCAATAAAAAGAATAACAAGCAGAACGAATTAATATATGCAACAGATTCACGATTTTATTTACCGGATTAGACAATATGTTCTCTTCTAAACAAAGCACTGCTTCATTAACAAATCGAGACACCATTCGCAACTGACGATCTTCGTCCAATGTACTTCCTTTTGGTTCAAGCTTATATTTCTTCAATATATCTAACGCTCCCAGATTCAAAGCTCTTTCCTTAGTATTGGCTTCGTAAACATATATACCTTTACCAGATTTTCGACCTAAAAATAATGTATACCGTTAAACGTATCTACATTACAAAAAAAAATAACACTGATTACGATTCAGTGGTAGCAACTATTGCAATATAAATTGAATAAGTACCAAGGAAACCAGCTTTGACCATATCGCCAAGTATGTTTGTATCCCCACCTCTGATGCGTTCACCCAAAGTCTTCAATAAATAAGCATTTATATGAACTCCAACGTCGATACCAACTTCGTCTGATAACGTTGCTGGCCCGACAGGAAATCCGAACTTCTTAATCAACTTATCCAAGTCTATCGGATCCACGCCTTCCTATTTTTGAAACACGTTATGTCTTATATGATGTTACATTCGCATATAATTTTATTACGATCTCTGAGAATATTACCTGCAATAACCTAATGGCTTCTGACAACATAACTGTCAAAATTCTCGAGGTATAAAATCCAGGACCGTCTCCCACAGCAATAACTGTTTTACCTTGTTTCAAACCTACATCGATCGCAGTCTTAATAGTTTCAGTCGACGTCCCCTTGTGGGTTATTATCTCTAAAAGTTGCATTTTGTCTACCGGAGAAAAATAGTGCATTCCGATCACCTGCAAATCAATATTTTGTCAAATCAATTACATTTTCATATTACGATCAACAATATTTACCTTATCCGGGCGTTTACTTCCTGCTGCAATATCGGTAATAAGAATGGCTGATGTATTCGATGCGATTATGCAATGTTCCGGTGTAGACGATTCAATTTCTTTAATGACCCTGTGTTTGATTGCAATATCTTCGAATACTGCTTCAATTACTACGTCCACGTTTTTGAAGGAGTTATAGTCTAAAGTAGCATCCAGCTTGGCAAGATACTTATCCTTTTGAATACTAGAAATGCCATAATGAACATATACAGATATAAAGAGATTTTAACAAGGCATGCAAAGATTTCTTAAAGGAGAGCATATATCTGACTAACGTGGAGTATCTTTTTCTTTTTACAGCATTGTCCAGGCCTTTTTGTATTTGACCAACACCTCTATATAGTCCGGTTTCGTTTGTGTCTTTCAGAATTACATCATAGCCTTTGTCTATGCTCACTTGGGCAATACCTGCCCCCATTAAACCAGCTCCAACAACTGCAATTTTTCTAAAATTGAATGTAAAATTAATCCTTTTGTACAAGTACATTCAGACAGGATTATCATGGTACATAAAGGCACCTACTTACTTCACAGCATTCTTTGGTGCACCAAAACGATTCTTTTTACATGCTGTCTGTCCAAAGAATAAGCTTACAAGTCCCCTAGACTGAGGTGTCACTGCCAATTCACCAAAAGCTTTGGCTTCTGCTTCGTAACCAGCAGCTGATCCCTTATCCAAACCAGTGCGTACTACCTCTAGAATCTTAAGTGGAGCTGGGTATAAACCACCAGTCATTTTCATCACTTGACCTTTTGCTCTTTTAAATATTTGATCTTTAACAAAATCAAATGAAAGAGCATAATTCATGAGCTTATTGGTCAAAGACTTAGGATTACGATTGATCTTCAATGAATTATTTGTAATATCTTTTGCAGCTTGGACAGCTGTCTCTTCCAAGTATCTCATGGTACTGTAAATATTATAAACATGTATTTACAATTTACATATTACCTCGATATAATATTAATTATTATATCTCCTACTTTTCTTCTGCGGTTGCAACGCCAGGACCAAGACGATTCACTAACATATCTACAATTCCAAACTTTTTAGCTTTATCTGACTTAATACTTTTTCCAGTGAGTGTCATGTCTAAGGCATTGGGAAGCGCAGTTAACTTAGTTAACCTTTGTGTACCTCCTGCACCAGGTAATAGTCCTAACATTACTTCTGGTAAGCCTAAGGTAGTTTTTGGATCATTTACAGCCAACCGATATTTACAAGCCATTGCAACCTGTAGCAATTGTATTAGTTTTTAAATACTTTGTAAAAAAAATGAAATGTAAATTTATTAGGAATCCTTGAATTTAAGAACCTCAAGACCACCTCCCAAACAGCTTCCTTGAATCGCTGCTACAACTGGTTTTGTGCTTCTCTCTATTTTATCTAAAATTTGTTGTCCTTCTAAAGATACTTTGTAACCATCTTCTGCTGTCTTAAACCCCTGTATCATAGAGATATCTGCACCAGCAATAAAACAGCCAGGTTTTCCACTTATTAAAACCATAGAACTCACAGAAGAATTATTTTCTACATCTTTTAAGACTGTTATTATTTCATTCATTACTTCATGATTCAAGGTATTCACCTACAATCAAGTGTACTTATTAGTTCAATTCTATAATATAATATAATATAACAATCATTCAAACAAATAATATCTACCTTAGATCCTGGTGAGTCTAAAGTAATTATAGCTACATTATCTACAACTTTGAGTTTCAAGTGTTTTGTATTTGTAACACTTGCAAATGTCCTCATTGTTTGGCATAATGCTGAAAGTAAAATTCATAGCATAACACGGGAGACGGATGTGGGAGGTCATTACAGAGATTAAGTTGTAAGATCAAATATTGTAAATGGTATCGAAATTGTTCAATTTTCTAAAACTCATAGTGACAGAATTATAAAATACTCGTTTAAGGTGCACTTTTATTGTTGTCTCGTACCACTTGCGAGAAATTCGTCTGTTAGGTATACGGGAATAAGGAGCAAAGGTTCAAGATACGTGTGTACATATAATGTACTTCTTTGTTGTGATTACCTGTTCGCATCGCATAATTTTTATTTATCGCAGATAAACGTTTCATGGTACCGAACAATCTGTACTGCGACATTTTAATTGCATTACCCGTAAACGTCCGACAGAATAATATTAAACAGTACACATAAAATAATGGAATCACCAGCACTAGCGCCCAAACTGGAATCACTCACACTCGCACTCGCGTCACGACCAGCGATCGTATTAATCGAATACGCATGCGTTCACTGCGTGGATGCGGATGTGGATGTGTAGTGACTTGGTGACTTGACCGACAGAATTCGCTGTACCACATATTCCTGGAGGACTTTGACCCGAAGTTGATGCATTTGCCGCGATCAAAAATAATTTCAGTATGTACTCTGCATAATCAGTACCCGATAGTAAGAGATATCAGTTCGTGGAAAATTTTTCTTCATATGAAAAAACCTTGAATTGTCAATACGGAGCATACGGAATATTGACAATTGAGTAAAAACTTCATGCAGTATCCATACGTTACACGAAGGTGATCTCCCCAACATCGATCCCAGAGCATGCAGAGCACGCAATCTGCAGCGATTCCACCTGTTGATCGATGCAATAAATCTAAATTTTCTAACAGTTTGTATCTCTTATTTCTTATTTCCATTGTAACATCCGGAACAATTAAAAGAGTCTTCCTATTCCTCGATCCTTTCCCTTTCCAATATCGATGCAATAGATTATCCTGAATTCTCCTCAATAATCCTGCACCCTTGATTCATTTCGTTATCGTTACATTTTGTTATATGTATATAATTAACGTTCTTAGGCTAGCCGGTATTCTGTACACGTTGCCAAGCGTGGCGCCTTTTTTGGAGCAGATACAGCAAAAATTTCGTTTAAACTCTATCGCAAGAAAATGTAAAACTAGATTATGTGTTATATGTAAACTATAGCTGTTCATTTCAGCCGTTCCTGACATAACCCGACGTGAGTTCAAAATTTAAAAAAAAAACAAAACAGCGACACCTACAGTATCGTTCTAATCCCCAGCGCCATCTAGCTTGATGTGACCGAAATCTGACAAACCGTTCCTGAGATAACCCTGACGTACCATCGAACATAACCTCATAATTAGAAAAAAAAATTGCAACAGCAACACTAACTGGATGATAGGAAAAGTCTTACCAACGATAAGGGTATGGACGTTTTCGTCATATATGTAGAAACAGGGACGGTCTAGGTAGCTTTCGAGAAAGGTATCCACCTATTGGCGAATGGCGGAAGTAGTGGCCACAAGTTGCATGCAAATGTTTTCATCAAATATGTGTTATTAAAATGTGTGATACCTAATCTATCCAAGATATCTATCTAAACCTGATTCATAAATTATGTGTTATCTATAATTTAGAGAACATTACGTAAAATGTTGAATAATAAAATGGTTTCATATAAAAAATTGTTTACCGAGGTTGCTGTAGCTTTGTTATGTTTATTTGTTTTCTGTGAATATTTAATTTATTATCTTGTGCTCGTTCAGGTAAATTTTATTAATATGTTTTACATATAATGTACATGTATTATAATATACATATTTTTTTTATTAGTGTTCATGGCCTGTTTTGGATCCGCATAAACTTGATGAAAAAATTAGCGAACCAAGTGCAGAAGAACTACCTGTACATGCAATGTTTATAGCAGATACTCATTTGTTAGGTCCCAAGAAAGGACATTGGTTTGACAAATTAAAAAGGTTCGTACTATTCATAACATGAACCACTTTTCTAATGTTAAACGTATCGACCATCAAAACTGAATGATATATATTGCCTTATAAAAATGGCAAAATTTAATTAATTTGAATCTGTGCCACTTTTATTGCAATATATGCTTGAATTTGGAATTGTACTGTATAATTTCAATAAACATAAAATTACTAAAAAATACAAGCATTGATAGAAATAGTGTTAAGGCTTTTATAGATATTTGTATTAGTATTAAAGAATCTTTTATTCAGGGAGTGGCAAATGTACAGAGCATTTCAGACTATGATTACACTGCACGAGCCAGATATAATCTTCGTGTTAGGTAAATGATCAGATACCATGGAAAGTTGAACAAATTTTAACTCATAATAATATGGTACATGTGCCATGACAGGTGATTTATTCGATGAAGGACAATGGAGTAGCTCATCAGAGTTTCATCAATACATCGAAAGATTTCATTCCCTCTTTTCTGTACCGCAAGACACTCATCTTTATGTTGTTGCTGGAAATCACGACATTGGATTTCATTATGGTATTTCAAAAGATTTCAAACTTTTATATGTTGGCTGTAAATCTTTTTATTCAGTACAACAAATATGTGAAATAAGCTATCAACTCACGACTACTTAGAGTTGTTAATAATAAAATTCTTTACCAGTTATTACACCATCATTAAATCAACGATTTGTGGATGGTTTAAAGGCACCAAGCGTGAAGAGAGTTACTATAAGGGGAAACCATTTTGTTTTAATTAATAGCATGGCTCTAGAAGGAGATGGCTGCTTTTTGTGCCGTTCTACAGAGATTGCATTAAATAAAATTGCAAGTATGTTACTTTGTTTTATACTTCTAAATATAGATACAACTGTTTAATTTTTCATTGAAATCGTGAAAATCTTCAAAACCTGAGAAAGGTTCTAAGAACAAAATGTGCAACTAGCAGGATTTTTTTGCAGCACAATTGAAATGTGCAAAAGGTACGGGCAATCATTGCGATAAAACAGATGTTATTTCAAGATATAGCAGACCAATCATTTTACAGGTCAGTAAATGATTTCATCTGAAAGACTAAAAATTCTCATTTAATCTCTTAATTCGAATCACAGCATTATCCAATGTATCGTGAATCTGATAAAAATTGTAACGAACTTGATCAAGCACCAGATGATATAAAAGATATTATGTTCAGAGAAAGATGGGAATGTCTATCAAAGGAAGCATCTGAACAGGTATATAGAATAATTCACAAGAATTGTTGTGATCGATAGTATAAACATTTATAGTATTATTGATTTACAGCTCTTAGATATATTGCATCCAAGACTGATTGTTAATGGCCATACTCATCATGGCTGTAGAAGAATGCACAGGGAAGATATATATGAATTTACAATACCATCGTTTAGTTGGCGTAATAAAGATAACCCTTCACTATTATTAGTAAGTTAAATGCCTAAACACTTTTACCAATTTCGAATTTCAATACATATTATTTCCTTAAAATAATTCTTGTATTTCAGGGGGTGTTTGCTCCAAATAATTATTCTGTATCAAAGTGCTACATGCCTGTGGAGTCTACAATGATCAGAATTTATATTATTAGCGTAATTATTATATTTATATATTTTGTCACAAAGTGTAAACTGAAACATCGTTACTCTCTATTGAAATTTCATTGAAATTTACTTCTAAAACAATTTTTTTACTATATGAAACGAAAATTTAATGAACCTCGTAAATAGCTATAAATGTAAATTATCGTATCGATGTAAGAATTATTGAAAGTTCTATATATACATACATATACTTTTGAAAGTACGAGTTACATATTATTTACACTATTCATAGTACAAAATATTTCTGTTATCCATTATTATGATCGACACAACACTATTTTTCAGTGCCCTGAAATTTAAAAAACGCTCGAAAATTATTTTTACTTGTTTCAATTTTTTGTTTCCTTTTCAAGAAATCTACATACGTTCGAAATCATGAGAATATTAAAAGTTCACAAATCTAACGACATACACTTTCATGGTAACATATATAAAAATCGCTTATCTATTGTACATTTTGCTTAATGTTGACGGATTAGAAAGCTATATATATACCAAAATACAATTTATGCATAACGGATGCGTAATTTGTTCAATCAAGTATCGAGGAATAAAGTTCACAGACAACACGTACAAAGTAAATACATACGTTTTATATTATTAAACTTACAAAGTAATGCATTTAATGCATGTACGTGTATGAACAATTTTCTGCCCATACGACATGTAAAATCTTGTCATTTTATTGTAATAAAGCAGGAAATAATGATAACTAATAACTTAAGCCATAATACTGGCATTGACTATAACTAATATTACACTTACTAATATTTTTACACATCTCTTTATACTGTTTGAAATGATAATATTAATATAGTCAATGCAACTCGTATTTCTTTGTGTGTGTGTATATGTGGATGTGTGTGTGTGTGTGTGTATATATATATACATTCTTTATTTGTGATTTTAACTAAATTTTGTGAGTAGTAGAACTTCATTCCATGAATTTATAAATTATAAGTACTTTTTATAACAGTGAAATATTTTTAAAGAATCTAGAACTCAATCGGAAATGGAAACATTATTTGAATAAGACAATAATTATTGAACATTATTATACAATTTTAAAAATTATAATTAATCTCTACTCTTCGTTTCTTAATACACAGGATTTTTAATATATTTGTACAGCCAAAAATAACTTTACAGTATTCGAGAATTAATATTTGATTGATATACTACTCATAAGTAAAGAAACAAAAATAGGTAGTCTAATAGAAATTGACAGAAAATTATTGTACAGTTTTGGTACTATATATTTAAGTTAAAAATAATTAAATATTCTTTGCAAATTTGAAAGATTATTCTCCTTTTTCATCATTGACATCATCAACGATATTTTCTGACTAGTCTATTTTTACAGCGGCATATATTTTACGAATGAACGCGTAAGCCGCAAAGAAACCTATTGTACCTGTTAACAACCAGAACGTTAGCACCATTAATGCTGTATAACCAAAATATAAAAGTATTGGAACCAGTTCTGTTATCTCTAATTTTGTCATAAAATAGAAGACTGAATAAGCTAGGACATATACAGCTGATCCTCCACTAACAATGAAGCTTCTCCACCACCATCTGTAGTCCTAATATAGAGAAACAATAATGTATTTACATAGTGTAAAACTACTTTTAAATACAGCTATTAGAGCACATTTCTTACCTCTCCACATAACTGAAAGTACACCATAACTATCGATATTTGTGAACAAGATATGACAAGAATGCAAAATACAAGAAACAGGAATCCAAAGAGGTAATAAAATTGATTCTCCCATAACGCAGTCAGGATGAAAAATAATTCTATAAAGACTGCTCCAAATGGTAGGATTCCGGCCATTAATGTACTGTAAAAATATTAACATATTGTTATTTGAATATAATCAGGATTCTAGATTTACGAATTTCATCAGCTTACCACAGTATTGGATTCATATACCATAATTGATCAGGAACTTGTCTAGCAATTTGATTTGTTCTAACTGGATGTGTGAAAGGCTGTTTACGGTATCCAAAGTAGTACCCTAAATACACCAAAGGAAGTGATATGCCGAACCAGAGGCACAACAATGCTAACATCGTTGTGAATGGTACTGCGCCAGAACTGTGTTTCCCCCATATGAAGAAATTTAGAAAGAAACAAGTTGTGAAAACAATTCCAGGGTACAGAGTCGCTGTCTGTAAATGTAACAGAATAATTTAGTAGTTCTCTATATCAGTACTTCATCATACATTTTCCAGTCTTACCAATAATGCTGTCCTCCTCCACTTTCTTCCACGCATAGTCTTATAAAGTCGCGCAGAGAAATATCCAGCAATTAAACCGGAAGATACGTATAAAAATATCGCATTAGTTCCAAGTGCACCTCTACTGGCAGGGGACAACATACCCAACATAGCGAAGACTAAAAAGTTACGAATATAAAATACAAAATATTGAAAACAATGAACCTTTTCTCATGTAAAAATTTGAATCTTACATATTGTTATCAAAGCCATAAAAAATATTTGTATTCCACTGCCTATTACTGCAGCAAATAATCGAGGATGTGGTGGAGGTCGAAATACATCTCCATGGACCAATTTCCAGCCAGTTTCTTCGATTGTCTCGTCTAAGCCTGCCAAACTATCGCTCTCGCCAGCATTATAACGCGCAATATCTCTCCTCAAAGTTCGAACTATGATCATTGTTAAAATTCCTGCACAATTTTATTAAAAAATATTTACACGAATCTATAAAATAAATAAAATTTAAATACGAATGATTTAATATAGTCACCAGAAAGAAAAAGAACTACAATAAGTGAATTGATGATTGAGAACCAATGAATTTCAACATCGCTCATTCCTAGATATACATCCCATCTACTAGCCCAACTTATGTCAGACTGCTTCCATTCAACAGAATATAAGAACCAAAGCTTGGTTCCCTTAGGATTCACAAATTGCCGATTTGCATCTGACGGCAGTAAACAAGTATTTCCGTCGAATTTCAGTTGACTTGCATCAATACTCCGAGCTTTCACATCAAATCCAACTACTCTATATGCATTCCTATCAACATGAAAATAAATTTGAATAATCTCACATACTTTCTGTTTCTACAATAATTGAATCGATACTAACTTTCCATATTCATGATAGCTTAATTCTAGCTTCAGATAATTGTTAATATAAAATTGATCATTCATAACACCACCCAGACGGTATCCTTGATATACAATCACGTTGTTTGTATTTTTATCAAACATTTTTGTGGCTGCTGGTAAATTATCTATTAATCTGGTAAACATAATGAAATTAGCTTATCATGTACTGCAGATTTAAAGGACAACGAGCTTCATGTTTTCTTACAAATGCACCGTGTAATCATGTTGGATACGTTCTATTACTTGCTGCGATTGCTCCTCAGTCCATGTCATACTAATATTTGGTCCATGGCATAATAATTTGCAGCTTACATTTTCTGCCATGGTTACCTCATATGGAGTATTTACAATTCTGTGTAAATAGAAAGCAACTTAAATTTTATAGAAACAATAATATTATTAGTAAGTCTTACCTATCGCCACGTAATACTTCTCCTAAATTTTCAGATTTATAAACAAAAACACTTTTTGGTCTGCATAATGGAATAGAATAATATTCATATGGTAATTGTGTATGTGTGCTGGTCATTTTAACTGCCTTGACATCAATTTTTTGCCCCTTTGTAAACTCCACAGGAGCAACACCAGGCACATAGAATCCATTTGTTTCAATTAATAAGGATATTATTACAAATACAGCACTACACCTTAACCTTTCCTGTTAACAGAAAGAAAACTATCATCATCATCATATTAAACAACACCGTGTTCCGATAAGTACGTTTGCCACGTTAACCGGTATCCATTAAAAAACAATTTATTTATAAATACATAAAAATGCATAGAACAACACGATACAGGCACAGAAGATATACGATTATATAAAACAGAATTATATTTCATGGGTTTGAACGAAGTGGAGATCATAACGTTGCTCATATTCATGGCAATTTTATGGTAACCGTGATAAACAATGTTATTACGTTCTGTCAAGAGCTAATAAAATTGTACTTTACTAAAGGTACCGTTGCGGACTTAGAAAATATTACAAAACGCCACGTCAAATCATTGATAGCTTTAATACCACGATGCTTTACTTTTAGCATCTTTCCGAAATAAATGATCTATCAAAATGCTTACCATTCTATAATATTATTTTCGTCAAAGGCGCGCCACGCCGTGTTGGAATCTTTCAGAATACAACTCACAGAGTTCCCACTCTGTTCACGTCAAAAATGAAATTTACTTTAACACGAAGTTTGCCTGGAAACATTCGCCAGTCAAGAAACATCGAGATTGGTTTTTTCGGAAATTCCCTAGAATATTTATTGTAGGTACGTACGTACACGCGTGATGTAGATACGTATGTGAGTTCGTATGTACGTGCGTGTTCTACATGAACAGAGTGTTATGCCAGTTCCACAATGGCGCCAAAATTGTTTGTGAACAACAGCGTGAGGCACAGATTAGTTCATGGTAAAATGTATGCAAATACATGCATTGCACATAACATACTCAATTCCATCTGGTTCAAAGATGAGTGTGTTTTTATACATCCCGAAACCTTTACACAGCTATTCGAAATGTTCACAAAGTAGAATAAAGAAGTTTAAAGTTTGAATAAATCATATTATCACAGGTTGCACAAATTGTTATGTATTGATAGGTTTGTTATAAATACAAAAATAAATGTAGCATACAAAATACATTTTTAAACGTGAATCATGTTATTCATTCAGGTTTCATTAAATGATTACTACGTTTCCATTATATTTGAAGCAATATTTATGTACCGTCCGGAAAGTATAGTTAATTTAATTATAAAGGTACAAAATAATAGTGAAATGTTAATCAGCGGATAAAGAAATAGTTACGTAGATAATAATGAAACGTTAGTCCACAAACAAAAAGATACTTAACGCTATCTTCATTCTTGAAATTCCCGCAATTTTTTATTCCGCAAACGAAAAGGAAGTGGATCTTTTATAACAGAGAATTATTATTAAATTGTTATTTTATGCATATAAAAAGTATTCTATAAAATCGTAACGTATTAAAAAATTGGTTACTGACAGTTTATGAATGCTTCTCCTGTAGAGAATAGTGGCATTTTTGTCACATAATAGTCAGTGTTTTGATCAGGCTTTTCCGAGCGAAAAAATATACCCCCGAAAAGGAAAATATCGTCCCACGTGGGGACTCGTTTAATTACAAGTTACGTTATTTAGATATGCATCTGTTCCGTTAATTTTTATTTCAGAACAATGGTGCAGGTGAGTAGAAACTTTTGAGCATATTATATATACGGATTTCCGTGGGAATCGTCAAAATCAGTGCATTTTTCTATCGGGTCTATTGGGAATTTTTGATTGTTTTTTTTCCGCTGTCATCCATTAGTAAATAGGAAAGATGGCAGCAGATTATTGCGCTTTTTTCCAGTGCATCCGCGGATCCGACATTTTTCTTAAAATTAAGCCTTTCCGTAAATTTTCACGCGAAACTTGTACGAAAACATTGGTTACGATCCAGTTTTACGCATGGAATTCAACGCATGCTTCATTTTTATCCATGAAGCGCTGTTAACGTCGAAATAAATGAAATATCAAAGAATTTTTATGTGCCGGACTTGTGTCAAATACGGTGTACGAGTGCACAGAAATATCGAGTGACTTTGTTAAACGTAATCCCGGTCTACACGAGGCGAAAGTTTTAATGTTTCGTGAATGAAGAGTCGACCGTGAACTCATTTTTTTTTAAATATTTCATTATGTTTCATTAAAATATGAGAAAAGATGAGGGTATAAAATCTTCATATTTTTATTATTATAAATAAATATGTCGCGACTGTTGCGGTTGATGTTAAATCTTTTTTTGTGAATAACATATGAATTTTTACAGGCAATTGATGAGATGGAGCAAAGGGATCTCCCACAGGCATTCCGCCTACTTGGGGAGATGAATGCTAATGTTCTACAAGTAAATCAACTTGTAGACAATATGCTGGTTCGTGTAAAAAATGGAGAGATTTCCACAGACAAGGGTCTTAGTTTCTTAGAAATGAAATATCACATGTTACTTTCCTATTTGATTAATTTGACTTACATAGTTTTAAGAAAATGTTCAGGAGAGCGTATAGAAGGAGATCCATCAATTGATCGTTTAATTGAAATCAGAACTGTCCTAGAGAAAATCCGACCAATAGATCACAAACTTAAATATCAAATAGATAAGCTTGTTAAGACTGCTGTAACTGGTACTACTAACAGTGATGATCCAAGTAATTTTAAAGCAAATCCAGATGCACTTATTGGAAAAATAGAGAGCAATGATGATGAATCTGATAGCGATCAAGATGGTGAAATGGATGGTTTCAAGTCGACACAGTCGAGGAAGTCTAATATTTATGTACCACCAAAACTTGCTGCAGTACACTATGGTTTGTTATTATTATTTCTTATGCCGTAATATGTGACAGTCTGGTTTTATAAGATAAACAAAATTATTGTTATCATTGTAGATGGAGATGAGACGGTTGCAGAGAAAATGCGTAAGGCAGGTGAAAGAGCTCGCAGACGTGCAGTTTCAGGTGCGGTTTTGAGAGAATTGAAAGAGGAATATTTAGATGCACCTATTGAAGATACTCATGGCCTCAGCGAGAAACAAATCAGTATGGGTCGTGAAAATAAGCGAAAGATAGAATACGAAGAAACATACATGACACGTTTGCCAGTAACTAAACAAGAGAAACACAGGCGTCGCATGATGACTACAGTTGGTACACTTGGAGAAGAAATTACATCTTTTGGAGAGTCATCTGCTGTATCTGCTAAGAAAAGGAAAACTCAGAAAAAGGGTAAAGCTAAAAGAAGTAAGTTTCACTGCATTTAAAATTAATTGATCGTGCAAGCTCTTAAAAAAACAATATCTTTAACATAATTGTTGTTTAGGTTTCAAGAAAAAACGGCATCACTAAATCAGCTTTATAACAGTTCGAAAAGCTGAATTTCGTACAGCATTAATAATTAAGGTAAAATGCAAAAAAAATTTACTTCGATTCTTCTTGACAAAAGCAGATGCCATTAATACTCGTTAATAAGTTAAGCTAAATAACTCATAACATCTAGTAATTAAAGATAAAAAGCAACCGTCGACGGTGAAGTAAAATAGCACGATGGTAATTTATTACTGCATAAGACATACTAATGGTCGTGTAATTGATAATTATAGTTAATAATGATTTTAATCTTTAATTGTTGTCTGAAATCAATTTTTATCTATGGAGTTGAAGTATTCCGTGAATTGCAAGAAAATATTCCAATATATGAGAAAATAATGTCAAGGTACATACGAGCTTAACTTATAAAAAAAAAAAAGAAAATTACGTGTAACCGTGACACAATTAATCAAATAATGGATTTCGGCTCCAAGATTTAAAATTGTAAGTTAAACGTAAAAGTTGAAGGCAGAAGACTTTTCTGCTTTATTTTGAGATATTCTCCAGCTATAGAAGAGAGAGAAAGGAGAGAAAGAGAGAAAAAAAGAACCGGTAACATAGCAGGAGGGATGATATTGAATTAATTGTTACAGAAGCGTAAAAATCACAAGACATTCAGTGCAAGCATTAGAAAAATTCAAACTTTAATAAGAGACAAGTGGTTCTAGAAATTGCAAAGCGTTCTGCAACTTCTAAGAATAACGTTCATCGTGCGATATCGCATGTCTTAGGATTTTCTCGCTATTTTAGAGTAGTGAAGTAGTTAATAGTTTTACTATTATATGTATATTTCGTTTGTGTTTTTCCCCTGGTGAACTGTTGAGGCTATTATATCTCGATGTGAGTCATATTTTATGTTAAGTTTCACTTTTTTTTCTTTTTAAGAGGAGAAAAACAATGTGTTCGTGCATTGCATTTGTTGTTTTCACTTTGAGAATTAATTTCACTTAAGTCGTTAACTTATATTAAAGGCAATATAAGGATAACACGAATGTGTCAAAATTCAAAATTGATGTCGTCAATTTCTCGAATACTATTTTTATGTTTACTGCGTTTAGTTTCTTAGGGAGGGGGTATGTGTGATATTGTAAGAAAAACTTATATACGAAGACTAGAGCGACCATCACTTCTGCAATAGCATTAAAGGTGTTTGTACAATCAAATTGCAGGAAGGTATCCATCTCTTGCACTTAAATAGGTTCCATTTTTTAAATGTTAGATATAAAGATTGGGTATCTATTTACTTGGATATCCAAAGAAGCAATGTTTCCTTTTAAAGTGAAGGGAAGGGTAATGTTAAATGCACTTAAACACAGATCGTACATGGATATTTGTATCCGTTGCTTGTTCCTGCAGAAGTGATCCGCATTACCTTAAAAAAAGTACTAATTCGCTATATGCTAACCAAGGGCTCAACCATCCATAGATGTTATATTTTTTACAAAAGTGTTCATAGATTGAGCCAACTTGGTAATGCATGATGTTACATGTGCCCTCTCTTTTTCAATCTGTGAAGATGATTAAAATGTGATAAATTATTCATGAAATAATAGTTAATGAAACTAACAAAATAGCACAATTGCTGGGCATTATTTACAAGTGCTAGCAAGCCTAATGTCAGCAGCCTTGTCGTATTTGGTAAATGAAGTTGGAATACTGAATAGCGGGAAGATTTTGACACGATTAATGTCAAAGTAACTCTTTTTTAAAAGGATGTCTCATGCACGTTTAACGTACGGCATATTCTGAGAAAAGTAATAATTACAGAGATATCAATGAAGCAGGTTTCAAAATTTGCCCGACATTTGGTTTTCTCATACTTTATAAATAGATGATAATTTTTGAAAACACACTTACAACTGGTGCAACTGTAAGTCCAAAATACTGATCCGCGTGTGTGCGCGCGCTCGAGCGTGTGTGTATATTTATATATACATAGAAACGTATTTCTTCGTTTGTATACATTACAAACTGTTTATAAATAGCGACGAGAAGAAGATATCATGTTGCTTGCAACAATATAGAACTATTACAGATACTAACGAACAGGATGAATTATGGTTGTATATGTTTATTAAGTACAAAGTTTTCTACCGCACACACGCACGCACACACACACCAATATGCTTTTACATATTTTGGACTTATAGTGAAAGTGTATGGGTGTGAAGAATATTCATACGAGACACATATCCGCACACAACATATAGCAGCAAAGTAATAGGATTACATTGAAAACACTACCTCAAATCAATAGAAATATGGATTTACAATAATAGAACTGCATCAGTTACGTTTACAATGTTGGTGTTGTGTCGTTTATTTATACATTTCACTGAACAACAGCCTTTTTGTTGCGAGATACAATATCGGACATATATATTATGCCTTATGGAGAGACGCGTCTAGGATTTGTTATCTCCGAGCCTGCTTAGCGGGTCTGAATCTTTTAATAATGTACAAAGAAAAGCACAAAGCATGTAAACGTCACTGTGGGCAGTGAAGTTTTAAAGTAGTCCTTCAAATCCAACAACGCTGCCGAATACAAAAAACTAAAAAGAAGTAACAAGATATCTTTGCAGCAAGAATAAAAAAAAATGAGATAAGGATGGTTTATTGACTACATTCATAGTCTGAAGAATGTAATGTTTTATTTATATCGGTGAATTTTCTATAATTTATGTACTATGACAATTCAATGTGTGTGAACGAGCGAAAGAGACAGAGCGAAAATGAGAAAAAAAGAGAGAATTTACCTGTATATTACAAATGGTTATTATAAACGAATTATTATTATTATTAATTATTATGATTATTATGATTATTATTATTACATTATCATTATGATCATCATCATCATCATCATCATGTAGAATGCTTCTTACTGACTGAATAAAATGTTTTCAATGTCAATTATTGATTTACTTTGGGAGTTTACTTCTAATCCAAACTTAAAAAAGGACATAAAATCTTTTCGGTACCGATGCAGATTTGGAAACAAAAAGCGTTTTATTTAAACTGTACAATTAAAAATGCTTAAATTTCTCACAATTATCAAGCAATGATTTTTCTCAGTACAATATCTATCATAATTTTTAAAAATTTCGCAGAAAAATCCTATCCTCCATATCACCAAGGGTGGATCGATTCTGACGGTCGAGTAAATACATTCGAAATATACGTCTACATACATATGTATATAATCTTTTTACTAAGGCAGAATTAGACATTTTCCAATAAGTAGTTGATCAGAATTTTTTTTTAAATATACTTATATCTTAATGTTTATTCTTGGCATTTGTTCGAAAAGTAAATGAGTAAAATTAAAAAATACAGTGCTCGTATGCATATGCACGATGTTATATGCATGTATATAAACAGAGGCTTGCATAGGTAATGTTCGTATGTACATTTTTTGTTTCGCGGTTCTCTTGTCTGAATCCCGATTGCTAGTAATTTTTAAAGGCTGCGTTGGTAGCACCGTTTTAAATGGAATTGTAAAGCACTCTCGTGTCGCTCGAGTCTACCTTCGCTACGTATATCAACGACACAGACACATCTCACCGATTTCTTTCGGACGGTCTGCCTCTGCCTGTCGTTGATCCGTGGCACGGCCAACGTAGTGGTAAGTTATTTATCAACGATAGAAATCCGAGTGTCAACAACCGACGTTAAGCATGATAACAAGTGAAACACTAGGTGTCAAGTGTTTGATTGGCATGACATATATCTTTCTGCTCCCACGATTCAGATTTTATGTCAATGCTAGACGTGCTAATTGTCTGAACAAATTCCAGCAAATTCGTGCCTACGACTGACGACAGTTGATTCGTGTCATTCTCCTCGCGACCTATAAACGATTCAAAGCTCGGTTATTCATCTTAATTATTCTTTAGCGTTCTTTCGTTCACACTTTTCAGTCTTCCGCCCTTCTTCTCCCCACTCCGATTTTCTCCTTTCTCTCGCTTGTTGTCTCTCTTTGTCACTCACGTATTTTCCCTCTTCTTTCAACGTTCCGTACAAGATGTCGAAAGTGCGAGGGGCGCTCACATGGATACCGTATAAATTATTTTTATCGCTACGAGACTACGATAAAATGACCTGCCATCGTTAAAAGGCGAAGTTTGCGCTACTATCAGCAGGTATACCGAATATGTATTGTTTGAATTCGCGTTTATATGCGAATTTTTCGGGTTTTCTCGTCTTCGTTCGTCATAGCTCATTATTTCCTTCGCAAACCACCCTCTGTTCTGTAGTTATTTTTAAATCACCCGCGGCGCAGAACTATACATCGAGATTTGGAGATTGCTCTTTTTTAATGTTATCGAAGCATGTTTAAAGTGAATACTTTAAATAAAATTTTATTTACTAATTAATCGGACAAAGCTGTGAGTCGTTTTCATTTCAACCTATGCGATACAAGAAATTTGTGTAGATTTTAACATTTTCTACAGGTGAATGTAAAAGAACAGCTTTGCACTGTAAGTACACATTCTTCGGAAGAATAATAATTTCAAAATTACTACATAAATGTTTTGAAAAATGTCAATAACAACTGTTCAAATATGTAGTTCAGCAAACAGTAGCACGTCTGCTTCATTATTGTATAGCAGAATGTTGTAAAAAGCTTTGGCAGTGTTCAAGGAGAAATCTGTTAGAAAAACGCTTACATATCGTTTTATTGCTCGTAATACATTCCCAAACGGTACATTTCGAGCGTAGTAGACTTTCTAATCACGTGAAAGTGGATTTATTTGAAATTTACGATTTCAGACGTGATATAATTTTAGTAGTATATATCCTATTCACTTCTCATAAGGTAATGATAATAATTAGCTATTTTGTTTTCTAAGATTTTACACAATGGCCGCTACACAATTAAACAGGGCTCGAACCATAAAGAAAATCGAAAAACCTCGGCCGCTGAAGCGGAACATGACTAGTAAGTTCTAGTTTATATTTGCAACGTACATTTATTGTTATGTTAAATTGAACAATCGTATTTTATAGTGGAGGACATAGTTTCCTTAATCGACAACGTTGCAACGCGACTGACTAATGTCTTCCATGACCAAACGCTACAAATGAGTGTAGTTACAATGTGTAATCATCTGAAACTCTATGCCCATCAATTAGAAGCTATTTACAAAGGTAAATAGAATTTAATTAATTAATTACATTATGAGCATTATAAGAGTTTTCTTAATATTGGCTTGTTATACAGATCAGCTGGATAGAGCTTTTGTGGCAATTAGAAATGGAAGTCAGGACGAAAAATTAGATCTCACGACTAGGGTTCATCTGCTGGAACTAATAGAATTAAGAGCTAAGCAATGGCGCCACACTGATTCCATGGATGTGTATTATACACAAAAACTATCACATTTGGATAATGTACGTTATCTTACTTTTATTTTTCCTAGTGTAAAATAAATGGGTTTTAAAAATATTCTCATAATGTTGTAGGCAGAAGCAGCTCCCGACACACCTACAAGCGTGTTATCATCACCTCTGACAGTTTCTTCACCTACTGCAGCACCTATCTTAGGCCCTGGTGAAGTCATAAAAAACAGTGGCAAATTTGTTAAACCAACGCGTATTCCTGGGAAGAACTATTGCAAAGATGAAGTTGTTATACGTAACAGTGATTCTGGCAAAGGTAAAGACAATGCTATATATTTTTAGTAGAACATGAATTCTACTATTGATGTAGTAGAAAGTTCATATAAATCTTTGTAAATCGTAGTACATGGCATATTTTCTTGGCGTCTTAAAGGTTTAATTTTATTTTATATTATCGTGCACTATATTTCTAGTTTCAATTTTTTGTGCTTCATGTGTCACGTTTTTTTCATTTCTATTATAAGTAGTAAGTATTATTTTCCTATTTCTAAATTATTTGCACAAAAATATAGTGATGGGAATAAAAGGGCGGCGGGTTCACATGATCGAAGAGCTCAGCCAGACAATCATCTCCTTCCAGCGAGGTAAACAAATAATTTGCAGATGGCTTGATAGCATTTTGCTCATGCATTTCGAAAATTACTAATTGTTTACTTTTTAAATGTCTGTTACATATCCTAATATTCTCATTACAACAAAAATTACATTTTACAAATAAAATAGTTGTATAATTGAATTGCATAAACTGCGAGAAAAGAGTGACAATATACTTTATGAACAGTACATGTATATATTTATTTATTTTGTGTTTTAACATGTATTTTTACTTCTACTTGCATGAAACACATGTTTTATGTTCTTTACTTATTTGTTAAAAGATTCGCACACAGAAGTGATCAAAACTATCTTGCTAAAGCTTCGGATATTTAATTGCTCACATTATTTTTTTATTGTGCAATTGATAATTATTATTATCGTGTAATTATCACCAAGTATATCGTGCATTGGGTTTGCAGCTTATTAAGAAATATTGAAATACGAATGATTTGTTATAAGGAACATTTCACATTTTTAATACAAATAATTTTACCGCTTAAAATCGCTTACTACAGTTTCACATGCACTTAAATATTAAAGTATTCTTCTTTCACAGAGTATCTCGTCTACAATTAATACCGATCTTATTAATGTCTTAATCTGCCAATAATTTGTCTTGAAATGTTTGGAAAGTGTCTATATTTATGTATGATACATTAACCATAATACAGATCGCTTTTATCAAACAAACTTTGATTATGATAAAGTTTTAATACATACATAATAAATACATTAGTCCAATGTGTCTTTTTTCGCAGTAAACCCTGGAGCTAAAGAACGACTTGTCCAAATCACGGGTACTTCCGAGGACAAGATACAGTGAGTTTAATTTCTTTTTACGTTGATTTTTTTGAACTTTCCGATATATACTTTACACCTGTTGTATTCTTTCAACAGTTATGCGAAGGACTTGATAAAAGATACGATTCAACGAAATGCATCACCGGTGAGATTGGAGCAAGGTGGAGGAGAAAAAGGAGCTATGGGAGGTTCGAGTTCTTCGTTAAATAGTAGCGCATCGGATGAGAGCAACCGACTGCAACATCAGCAACAAAATTCCCGCGTACGTTCGCTCCTCCACAGCTTCTCCACCAACGACGCCAGTATAGGCGAATATAAATATACGGTTACTGTTGGCAACCAGTCCTTAAAGATTACAGGAAGTAATCTGGATCTTGTTAGGGTAATCATATTTTTGAATCTTAAACGTCCGCGTACAAATCTACGATTGACATAATTTATTTTAATCAAGGATAGATTAGAGAATATATTTTAATATATACGTTACTGCATATGTATCAGACTGCTAAGCTGGTTTTGGATGAATATTTCTTGGGAGATCCTGAAAATTTCACGAGCGGTATAGAATACTTTAATTTTGAAGAAGAGCCAGCTTATTCTGTCTCATCTTCCAATTCGCAAAAAATATCGTTGACACCAAGTAATATCCACGATATGAGCCGAGAATTGATTATGGACAGTTCAGCCACTTCCGAAAGCGAAGAAACATATAAGCCACTCATAATTTCCGAAACAAATCCTTTGACTGAGGAAGGTAATTGGCTAAACTACGATCGGATATTGGAGTTGTTTGTTCCAATGCCCATGATCAATATTTAATCGTACATTTATCTAGTTCCAGAAATCAGAGAACTCACGTACGAGTTCCTATTGTTGTGTTCAACAGGTCCATATGCTAAGCGACCGCCTGCGGATTGGGCTCGAATTCAAAAGGAGTGTCCCAACATTGTTCGCAAGGTACATCGATGTGATACGAATGCTAATCACTGGATGTGCAATAGTGTTACTTACTAACACTCTCTTTTATGTTGATATAACTTAAGGGGAGAACCATGTGCAATGTCTGGTAACTTAGGTGATCTTTTGGAATTCTTTTATTCTACTAAAATATTTATTAAATCGATTTGATCCGATCTATTACAGGTTCTTCCCTTAATGCCACGAAATTAATGATATTCGTTTAAAAGTTAACTATGTTTCCAAGTTTTTCTTTGTTGACGTCACAGAAATGTGCTAATTTTAAAGTAACTATTATTATAGTTCTATTATGTTCGTTTAATACTCGCATCTCGATATTTATTTCTATAATATTGAAGACAAAGAATAACTGTAAAATAAGAGACTTAATAGAAAGAAATCTCTTGCGTTAGTATGGGTTGCTTGTGATTGAAATATGAAATGTAACTATTAATTTTATTGGTTAACATTAAGTCACGAAGTCGGCTCTCTAAAAGTACGCGCTGGTAGATCTCTGCGCGAAACAAATGTACTTAAACCAAAGATTTCACGTTACTACTATAGATTAGTTTATACATATACTTATTTATATATATTTATTATATTCACCAAAAAATCACTGTGTTATCAGTATTATACGGTAAATTTGTTATATCTTTAAGATATTTATTTCTGTTTTTTTTATTTAGTAATCTTATATTCTAAGGTTAATTACCTTGGACGTGTACTAATATATGTCAATATTTATATTTACATACGATATATATTAGTACAATGTAAAAGTATGATCTATTAATTCTTCTGTTGTTACGCTGTAATCTGATATTGCGTACTATGATTTCATTGAGATACATAAGTTTGTTATTGTTATTGTCTATGTATTTCCATTTTATATCATTAAAATGACAAAGATCTCTACTTTGTTTTTAACGAAATAGAAATGTATACTGAAAATTTTTAAGTTAACAAAATGTGTTATACTACGAGACATTTGTTTTGACTCTTTATGATCTTCTTGTTTTTGTGATACTTCTTGTTTTTTACTCTTCGTATGTATTATTAATTGTTTCAATAATTATATAGTTTATATTATAAATGAAGTTGAAGAAGTTAGCACTATTCTTAAGTTTCCTCCATTATTATTATTAAGCACTACACGGGGAAAGTATTAAATTTTAAACATGATGTAAGAGATCAAAAATGATTTATAATGAGAATAGTATTGTAAAACTTCGTGAGACTTCGAAGATAATAAAGCGTTTTTATTTATTGTATTTAAAAATATCGTGTAGTATCAGTGAGTAACAAAACCGCGACGAACTGTTCTTCTCTTTCAAACGAACTCGTGTAAAAAGCTTTATGACAGTACATTAAGAAGGCATGCACGTTACTGTAAATCATTTAACACTTGCTTTATAAATCTAAAGCATGCTGCTTGTAACATCATACCAAGGTAAAGTAAATCACCGATACGTTTCATAAGACTTAATTGTTTATCAATTCTTATAAAGTACTTATCATTTTATTTAACAGGCACCGATTCGCTGGTTCGAACCGGAAGCATACAAAGCTAAGGTAGCAGCTGCTGATCTTGTTACGGTATTGCCAATTGGAGAAGGGGAAACGGATCCGGAATGAAGTTAAGAAATTAACATTTTTCGTCTTCATGAAATCGTATGTATTAATAATAGTCTTTACATCGATTTTTATCTCGATGTATTGTGATAAAATTAAAAAAAAAGTTCAGCATAATGTTTGTTCGTCAGTGAACAAATATATGCAAACGCTAACAAACGAGCGAGACAATCGGTATTGCTCCCTTCAAGTACAGTAATAAGAAATGACCGACCAGCAGATATATTGCAATAGATGTTCATAAATCTGTGCGTATTTACATCTAAATTTTCATTGAATAATGAACACACTTTCTAAGCATTTATGCTTTTATATTACACATTTATACACTGCAAATTCAGAATGCCATTGTTAACTTATTTTTATTGAACACAATATGATGATATATGAACACATTATTATGAAAGACAATAAGCGCTTTGTACGATGTTAGTATAATAGATCAAGTAATTGAATTCATAGGACCTACGAAAATTAATATCATGATATTATCATGAATAAAAAATATCATGATATATTAGTGCATGTTCAGAAATATTGTAACAGCATTTTTATTGACAAATATTATTGTTAATTAAATGTGTTAGATACCAATTCTGAATAAGAGAAGAAAACAAGAGAAAGGAAAAATAACAGTAATTACACTAACAAAAAGAATGGACATATTCGTCCTATGGTAGAATTACAGTTGGCCACTTTAGAATGTAATTTACGTAAAAATCCAAGACAATTTTTTCTATGTAACACTCGCTTGTTACATTGTAACAAAAATAACAGATACTGAAACAAACAGTGATTTAGTCTAATCTAGTCTACCTATTTAAAAAGTAGGAAATACCATTTTGGTAATTATTCTGCTGTGACATAACAACCAAAAAAAGATTTCATTTAATCTCGAGATTTTATATTTTATATACTAAAATGGTAATGCTATGTGCAGTATGATACATTAATGCTGCGATAGAATGAGAACAGTAACGATGTTCATTTTTAGTCACTTGTATTTCACAATCGTGTGACACATCTTTTGAGAAATTGTTTTACTACTACAATTGATCCACGGTTGTGACTTTTTATCCGTTCTTTTAAAGATAAACATAAAACATTATCTTTATAATGTATTGCGATGGTTCTGCCAACTTTTTTTTTTATTTGTGCTCGTAATATTTATTGAAAGTGTTTCATTAGCCAGAATGCTGTAACTTGAAGATGTGTTTCTACATTTCCCCAATTATTCTATAATATTATTTCTTTTCACATTACTTGTATCACTTATTCATTGTTTGTATTTTTAAACGACTTTCTATTGTTCTTTTGCGTTTCATACGCTCATTTAGTGAGTTTTCTGGCTTGAAACATTAATAAGAGGAAAATATTTTCATTTATTTATTTAATATCAAATGGAATCGTACTGCACGCATGTGGGACGTTATGTTTGTAAGTTTTTACATCGTTTAATATTTATTACAAATTTTCATGATTATACGAATTAAATTATTAGTAATTTATTTCTATTACCACTAACTACAGTAATAAATTATATTATTGTACTTTGCTCTTTAGTAATAAATCAATAAAAATCAGAATGTCTTTTTGATTATGTTTCTCGCACCTTAAGGTACTACAAACATCAAGTTTATTTTCAATTCCGTACACAATATGATATGAAATATATATTTGATAACTGAATGCTCGGTCGTAGTTAGTAAGAGAACGTCCAATATATCGAAAAAACGAACCAATCTTCCGTCGTTATAAGTTTTATTATTCTAGCATCGTATAGAAATGGTAATGTCCGAAATGTACATATACGTTCAATTTGTGCACAGATCACATTGTACTAGATATATCGATTGCGTTTTCTTGCCATTCACAGTTTGTAAAAGTTAAAAATGTTATATCATCTGACGTTACGTGCATAAAACATTCGATATCAAAGGCCTACTCTCTGATTGCATATTTCGTTTTAGTAATCTATAATATTAAGTAATTGCTAATCCCTATATTGCAAATAATTTCAATATGTAAGTTAAGAATGCGATATACATATGTATACATGTGTATCTTAAATTCAGTCTACTTAAGTCATATAAATTAACATTCAGTCTATCATACAGTACCAGTTTTTCCCACCAAAAGTATCCGTTTACTACTAATATGAGATAAAGTACATAATATTAATATCAATCAACAGATAATTGAATATCTTTGTATTTCTAAGCAGTAATACATGATGAGTTTTATGTAAATTAATTTGTTTAGCTGCTATGAATTTTAGTTAGAATTTTTAAGGTATACAAAACTTATATCTAATCTGAGAAACTGGTTCTGTAGCATGTCAGACTATTAAATTATATAATTAATCGTACAATGATTGGCAGTTTTATGAGAATAGTGGTCTTTAGTAATATTGGTGGAAGTGATGATGATAGTGATGAATGATAATGGTGGATGATGATGATGATTGTAATAACGATAGTTATTACAATAGGTACGATAGATTTCCTTGAAAATTATGCCATATACTTTCAAATAAAGTAAGTCAACGTGCAATCAATACCTGTGCAATAAATGGGAAGTTTAAAGAACCACCATTCTAATTATACAGTTGTATAATCTTGTTATTGTAATTTTTTTAAATATATATATGTATATATATATATATACATATACATATATATATACATATATATATACATATACCATATATAATTATGGGTGTAAATAATCGAGTATATTTATATGTATACAACATAGTCATAGGAATAGTTTGTCAGCGACGAGCAATCAATAATATAAAACAGATACAAGACGTTAGAAACATAAGTAAATTTCTATTATCAATATCTATGACATATTCAGAATGAATAACATTTTAAGTTATTTTGATGAAAAAGTATCACTCGTCGCCGTTTCACATTCCAAGATAAATAGACAATAGCACGATTTATTCTAAGTATGGTTCACTTATACTCATAACAAATTAGTGTGAAATATTTCATATTCTTAAACATCCATATGTAACTTGAGTCCCATTAGTCACATAAACATATTCTTTATCTTCCTTAAAATTAAGAATTACGGAAACTATTGCAACTGATTTAAATATCTTGTTACCAAAGACGTGTCAATATCTATTAAAATCACATCGATCATTCGTCGAGCACAATTTTCGAACACAACTAATTTCGCTTTAAAATTTCTTATTGCTAAGTGAGCGTGACAAGAGCGGTTTTAAAATATTAAAACCAACAGCTTTCTTGTAGAAAAGCTTATCATGGCGATACAAGGTTCGTATGTGTACAAATATTAAAAAAAAAAGTTAAAGATACACTGTGTTCACATTTATTATAGTCTAAACATTGTTTTATAAAACATAAATCGCTAGAAGCGATGATCTACTTTTTAAATACATTACTATATCATAATTATCTCTTGGGACATTATATATTCCAATTCAGTTTGCTAACAAAAATTTTGTTTTTAATAAATTTGGTACTAAAAAAATCGCGTAAAACGCGTGCCTCTAATATTCTATACATTCTATACATTCTAGACATTCTAGAACGTTGTAATGCACGATGTACATAAATGACTTTCCACTGATGATATTATACATTTACAAGAAAAGTCAGATTAAACGAATATAAAATTAACTACTCGTTTGGCAGACGCGTTAAATTTTTTATCGATCTAATACACATACGCTCATCTCCTTTCCTTCATCGGCTGGCAAAGTTTTAATGAATAAATTCTATTTACAATGCAACAGCCTGTGCAATTGTGTACACTTCTAAATTTAGAGGTCATGAAATCTCTTGTACTATTGAAGTAATTCATACATACATAGCATATGGCCTCTAAATTTAGTTCATTTATGTGAATCTTGTTTTCATATTTCCTTCTCTAATAATTCACACACACGCGCACGCACACGCACACACACACCAGAAATTTCTATCTAATGGATTTCAAGTTGTGTCATCAAATTATCAAATTCCTGTGTTTGATAATTGTAAGGTCAATTAAAACGACGCCTACATGCGAATGCGACCGCTAAATTTTTTTAACGCAATGATTGCTAAACGATCAATCCTAGAGCTACGAATATGCATCGTTATTACACACTGATTATTATATCATCATCGAAATTTTCAACGCAGTGTCCTATATAAAATATGTCCCCGCACTCTTGCTTTTTATCATTTTGTAAATATAAAAAATTATACCATTATTTTTCTCCTGATTATTAAAACGAAAAATTTACTAAATACAATCAGTGGGAATTATTTTTTTGTAAAATAACCGATTCTTCATAGGGTTAAAAGACATAGTCCGGCCCTGCCATGTCTATTGCCCATCTGAACTTATCCCTTTGAGTTTTGTTGTAAATTTTCTCGATAGGGACATTATTTTTCTTGCACCTAAAATGTTAAAAATCACATGCTTTACTACCGAGAAGACTACACTTTGTAACAACAATATTGAACGAAACAATTACCATGCAACAGTAATCCTAGGATCAAGATAATTCAGTTTGGAGGTGCCCAATGCAATTTCTTTATTTTCCTCTTTGTCTGTTGCTTGCACCTCCAATTTTGTTAATTGCTCTTTTAATTTATCCAGGGTTTTCTTTTTCTTTTCATATACACTGTAAGGTAATGCACAATATATAATAACATACAATTCTAATTTCTAAATACCGAATGACTGATAAATAAATGCATCTTACACTTTCTCTTTTACAGAACCATGCTTAGCTTCGCGTTTGGCATCCTTCACCGCAAGTTCTGCATCAGCTATAGCTTCCTTCTTTGCATCTATTTTTGTTTTAAGATTCTCCATAGATTTCGCATGTGTTTTGGGCACTGAACGCTGGTGATTACATAAGATAGCAACTGCTCTATTTGCTCTATTATATGACAAAATCTTCTCCGCTTCAGTGTCATCAGGATTTGTCAATTTATCTAATTGTTGCTGTAGTGTCCATGACGCGTTATATGTTCTGAATACTTTTGCAGTAAGACCTTCCATCAACTCGTTCAAATGTTTATTCATGACGGTTGTATTGAGACGATCGAATAAATCATCACCGGGTGATTTATTTTCCATGAAGAGTTGCAAATTCTTAAATACCCGTTTTTCTACTGGCACTTCATTGTAGTACCTTATTGAATCTTTACCTATAAATTCATTAATATGTATATGCTACATACTAAACTAATTAGATATATACATTTGTTTTCATGAAAGATAAACTCAACGTACCTAAGAAATCAAATACAACTACGTATTCCTTTCCTTCCTTTTGTTCATGTAATGAAATGTGTTCTACTCGCAAAGAACAACAACCTACGGTATCTGCTTGATCCTCATCCTTTTCGTTACCAGCTCTTAAAGCTAATTTATCTATAAAATACAAGGCAACAGCTCTCTGCCTTATACGCATTTCTTTACTTTTCCAGTCTTCCTTATATTCAGCACGAATTTTATCTATAGATTGTGCCAATTTTCTAGCAGTCTCATACTTCTGCCAATCTTTTTCTCCTTTCAGTTTACTCGATGGATTTAGCATGACGTATTTCACTTGTCCTTGAATGTTTTCAGTCCAAGAAGCAAGCCATGTGACATTAGGATCATGTCGAATCTCTTTCCATTTGTGGCCTGATGGTGGCTTTGGTATGTTGGAGTCTTTGGAACAATTGATAAGAATATCCTCAGGCATGACTCTCTTCTTCAGTTTACCCATTTTAGGATGTTCACCACGGCCTCTGAACAAACCAGGAGGTTCAATCTTAAAATTACCTATTTTCTCTTTATGTCCATCAATAGTACAAAAACCATATTCTTTCTGAGTCTTTTCGTTGTCTTCTTTTATTTTCTGCTTTTCTTCTTTTGTCATTGCTTTTCGTTCTTCACTCTTTTGAAGGAAATACGCATGCATCTGCTTAAAATCACATTTACTTAGATCAACAATTTTAGATCTCTCAGATTCTGTCATTACTTCTCTCCAGTCATGGAAGAAGTTGGTATTGAACGCTGGCTTCGTTGTATAATCATGATCCAACATACGTGCATAAAAAGTGGCAACTTCCTCTGTATCTTGGCTCAATTTCATCTCCTTACCATTATAATAAAACTTCACGTCAGGTGGCAGAGGATCATAGGCAGGTGCAAATACAGGTCCCTTATGTTCCAAGAATGTCCATTTCGTTCCATCATTTTTCTTTTCTTCTTCCCACCTAGGCAGATTATTTCTTCTTTATAATTTATCTGTTCTCTTTTAGTAGTTGCCGTAACATTATTAAAACAGCTAAGAAATAGATAATAATAAAGACCTCAGATAACTTAACCTCAATGATGTGAAACATTTATGATTTACAACGCGAGTTTTTAATTTTCTGTTAAAACTACGTATTAAAGTTCCAGAAACGAATAGTGTCAACTTAGAAATAATATTAAACATTGTTAAATTATTCTTACACTAATATAGCAACTAATCATTGTTCAAATAACCTTACTATCACCATATTACACAATTTCATTCTACTCCTAACGTTGCACGAACACTGAATTGAGGTTAGGTCGCACAACTCTAAGTACTAAATAAACGTGGGAATTTTAAACGATGAACTTTACCATTTCCAAACTTCCTGTTCCTCCTCTTGCTTCTTCTTCCGCGGACTTGGGTTTTCTCCCTTCGACGCTCTTGCTCCTTTCTTTTTTGGCTTCTATAATATTGATTATATATTTTAAAATCATTAAATATGAAGTTATTTCATTGAGAAATATGTACAAATGAAAACATTACTTGTTCAATTTCGTCTTCATCGTCTCCATGCTTTCGCTTCTTCTTTTTCGTCTTTGTTTCAGATTTTTTAGGCTTTTTCCGTGCTGAAAGTGGCAGATCATCTTCTTCTTCTTCCTCGTCAGATTCGAGACTTCTTTTAATACTTGTGGAAGTCATAGATCTTGCACTCTATTCAACGTTTAATTTCATGTACAATATACTGAATAAAGTAGTATGAACGTTTAATGTATACATTTTACTCACCAAAGGCATATCTTCATCCGAGTCGTCCTCAGTTTTAATAGTCGTGTTATGAAGATCTGAAAGTCTTGTATCATTTCCATCAGTCGAATCCATACTGGCGTCATTAACGGGCTCTTCTTCGTCTTCTTCTTCTTTAATGTATAATGGTTGTTCTCCACCACTGTCGTCATCATCTTCTGGTTCAATTTGTGAAACAGGTTCCTGCAAAGTATTATTCAGCTCAAAATGATAGCTTGTTATTCAATACTTTGTTACAATTACAAAAATGTAAAGTCACATATTGTACCTCTTTGATGTCTTGTTTAATAGTGGAGCCTACATTTACAAATTGAAAATCTCCACATTGTATATGATTAGGTTTTTCATCAATTGCCATCTCTTTTACTTTAATTTCTTCCTTCTCCTTGTCCTTTCTATCCTTCTCTTCCTTATGCTTAGCTGCAAGACAAATAATGTTAATATAATATAATAAAAGAGACACACAATTTAGCCACTAGATCCGAAATAACTGTAACCAACATTTTTCTTTGTCGTGTCGATGACGTTCTTTGTCTTTGTCATGGCGGTGTTTATCTTTACTGGATAAACCATATTTATCCTTGTCTTTCTCAGAAGAACGATGCTTCTCTTTGTCATTTGTATGGGATGTTGAATGCCTTTCCTTATCTTTTTCTGACGAATGCTTCTTTTCCTTCTCTTTGTCTTTGGATATGCTTTTATCTTTATCCTTGTCTCGCGTACTTGAACTTATACTGTGCTTGTGTTTATCCTTCTCCCGATCTTTGCTCTTGTCTTTGTCTTTGCTGGAACTGTCCTTATCCTTGGAACTACTGTGATGCCTACAATTACATTAATATATGTCTTATTAAAATTGAAGCTAAAAGAAATAAAAAGGAGAGTTGTTTTTTCCAAAGTAGAAATCAGTTAAGTTTACTCGCCTGTCTTTATCCTTGGAACTAGAACTAGATTTGTGATGATGTTCCCTGTCTTTGCTTTTATCCTTCTCCTTGTCCTTACTAGACGAGCTGCTGTTCTTATGCTCTTTATCCTTGCTCGAGGATGAGCTACTCTTTCTATCCTTATCCTTGTCTCTGCTACTACCGTCATGTTTGTCCTTATCCTTAACAGAACTGGAGCTATGTTTATGCTTGTCCTTGTCTTTATCTCTGTGTTCACTTTTGTGGCTTTTATCCTTACTCCTCTCTTTATCTTTGTGATCTGATTTATGGGATCGTTCCTTGTCTTTATCCTTATGTTCTGATTTATGTTCTCTTTTCTTATCGAATCCATTAGACATGCCATTTATATGAGTATCTAGGAATTTGCAAAATATAGTATCTTAATCACCAAAATGATCATATATACTACAGATGAATTATTTCAGTGAACTTTAGATATTCAATTTTGTTATACTTTAATAGATGAATTGTTTTTACAAGAACTAGTTAAATTAGAAAATTAAAATTTTTTTAAAAATCTGAATTCCATCTAATTATTTGAAAATTTTGTGAGATTTCTGCATAAAGGGCGAGGATTTGAAAAATTTCGAAACAGAGAATGCAAACAAGTGTCAATTGAAAAATGTAATAATAATAAAATTCGAGCCGCAAAAAAGATCAGATTGTTCGGACATCTCGCCAGAATCTAAACACGTGTCAGACCGGTCGAGTTGTTGGCAGCTCGAGGTCTTTGATCGTCGCGTCGAACTTAGCTTTTATGTTGCAAAGTTCCAATCTCGTCTATATCAGATCACGTATGTTAAACTACGCGAATAAAGGGCTTACCGCTGTGGTTTCCAGTCACATTGTTGATTTCCTTGGTCTTTCTTTCCTGAAAACGATGAAATTTGCATCAAAATGTTATCTTAACAAGAGCGACGCATCATATATAAAGGCTAGTGCTACTATCGGACTTAACGTCTGACGATGCGAAGCGAGCCAGGTAGGACTTAGTCGCAGACGCCATTTTGGGACTTAGAAAAATTTCGCGTCTGCGGCTATGCCTTGTGTCCAAGAGGAAAGCGGCGTTCCAAAGCGAAATATCGAAAAACTATGCACGTGGGTGAACGCACCGAAACGAATAGGCACGAAATAGTTACTTACTGAATCGGAATTCGATTGCGTTGTTGACTGCTCGAGCTCCATTTCTCGTGCAAACGCAACTGATAGACTCTGGTAACGCGAGGTCTAACAGAAGCGAGGGAAGTAAAGAGAACTGGGAACACACACAACAGTCGGTCACTACTCGACTATACACTCCGCGCGAGACTGCAGACTGCAGACGGAGCCAACGCATAGAGCGTATTGTATAGGAGACCCAGTCTAAGTATCGAAAATATCTAACTGCGCATGCGTCCCATTGACTCCGCCTCTTCGATTCCCGATATAACCCTTCGTCCCGCAAATTGTAACTGTTTATTCCATTCGTTCATGTTCCGTCTCAGTAATGTTGGATATAAACCAATATGAACGAAATACGTACGTTTTCGATGAGAAACGTTCAGAACATATATTTATCGATATATGGATCCAATCGGGTCCGACATCGGTTGAATATCGTTTTAATTTTGAAAAAACAGCATCCAAATTTTGTTTGTCGTGCGTCACGTCGCAAGGACTTCAATTACAGCTAGACGACTTGAAATCGAACAGTATCGAAGTCAGAGCTAGTCTTCGTATGTGAACGGTTGAAATGTGTTGTACCGGTACAATAAATTATATATTAATTCTGCGATGGCGCAATAATTATAGCCTGTTATTATCATAATGTACTTCCGTTAAATTTTATTGCGCCCAAGAAAGCTTTTGATCAGATACAATTTTTAATAGAAAATTAAATACAGAAAAACTATAACATTTATTTCTTATCAATTTGATAGCTATTAATCTTAGCTGCTAAACGAGATTCTGTGGGTTTTAGTGGGTATACTTCAAATTATTGAGTAGATATTAATGTACGATAAATACTTTATACAATCGTGTTGTTATGTAAGCAAGTTCATAAATTGATTTAATTTTACCTTTATATAAACAGTATGTATAAATTATATTTTATACAGTCGTACAGGTGAACACATCACAGTCACACGTTATATGTGACGGTTGAAATTCATTAAAAATTATCATATAAAATTTCACTAACTGTGTGCTGTAGTTACGAGTGCATGTAATTCTACAGCAACAGACTAGTTTGTACAATACAAAGTCAATTATAATGAGTTATTTAAAATCTTCAAACTATCTCTATCATTTTTAGTTCCTAATTAGTTCTTAATTTTTATGATTTTACGGATTCTAGTTTTTTCTCATTATTCATTACAATTTTTGTCTTTTTAAAAGCAAATGCAGCATACAGCGCTGAAAAGAATATAATAACATTAGAACAATATTACTTTTCATATGCAAGACAAATGATGTTTTTATACTAACAAATAACTTCCCACTCTGCTTTCGATAAAGTGCCAATTTTACGATGACCTGGCAAATTTTGCATGTATTGCACTGCGTGCTGATAGTCCCGTGTAGGCTGACCAAGAAGTGGCACACCATGATATGGTGGATATGTCTCTAAAGCTTGAATTTTACCAAGCAATGATCTACCTTCATTTTTCATACGTTCATAATAGTTATCAAATCTGTAAATTAACACATGTTCAATTTATGTAACATTTCGTGCATTATCTCGTTGCAATATATACGTTTACCTTTCAAATTTCACTAATTCTAAACCATATTTTGTAGCTATTTTGCAAAGCAACGGTATATAAACAAGAAACTCTGGACAATTGACAACTCCTTCGAGATGAAAGTTATATTTAGCACCAAATAATGGTGGCTTTTCTTTATCACATAAAAATTCTATAGTATAAACCTCATTTCCAAATTTATTACCATCAACCTTTTGCCACCTAGAACTAGTTAAGGAAAAAAAGATAGATTAGGTGTTTAGTGTTGATTTGCCACTGTTAGCACAACTAAGATAAACATACACTAGATCATATGTGTTTGGGATAGTCCCAATGAAGTAGCCTCCTGTTTTAAGACATTCGCTAGCGTTTCTCAACATACATTCTGCTTGTTCCAATGATTCAAAGCTGTAATGTAATGCAAACTGGCAGCTAACCAAGTCAAATTGTATACTAGGATCCTTATATTTTTCCCTTAAACGAACCTGAAACTCTTCTTTATAGAGAATTCCCATAGGTAAGATATAAAATGGAGGATTTAGATTTTTTTATAAAAAAATATACCTTTGTACAGTCAGCAGCTATAAATTCAGCAGTGAATATGGGATCAAATCCTCTGACATTTGAACTTCTGTTTAATATGTCATTATATCGTTGTTGACATTGTTCAATAGAGCTTTCAGCTAAATCAGCGCAAACCACGTGCGTTACATTTGCTTTACTCCATTTCATTAGGTCTCCTCCTTTTCCACAACATATGTCTAATACTCTTGAAGAAGACCCATGCACTTTACCTGACTTGTTGATATATTCAGCTGTAATTGAAATTCCTTTTACTACAGATTAATAACAACTAAGCTATATAAAAATTAGACTTACATATGAGCATGCCTTTAATCCAATTGTTAAAGTTCCTCATGTATAGAATACGACTTTGATTCCTGGTAGAAAGACCTGCATCCTCTATGGAGTTGTAATGCTTTGCAACTACTATCGTATGATCTGTACGAAGAATTTTAGTGGGTCTACTGCTACCACTCGATAAGTCTGAGGGAGTATTGTTTTGCTATAATTTGAAAATTAAATTTTATTGAAAAGAAGGTGTTTAATGCAAAAATAAAATACTACATAAACATATAAAATGTATTAGACAACAGGTGGGAAAAAATTTGAAGAGATGATTCTTTTTCTGATTATTAACAATTAAAACCATCTTTGAGCCACCAAAACACTGTTTGTGAATGTTATGCTATTTTTATATTTTTTATTTTTTATTTTCATCTAATATTGATATGACAAATGGTTTCTGAAATTTTTTCTCATCAGTTGTCAAACATTCTCTATAATTTTTTATTAAAATATATTATTATATCCATGATTATATTTTATTGCCTTCAACAATTCTGTTTCTAGTTTCCTTTTTTCAGCCCTAGACGGCTGTAAATTAGATTCAACTGATGGCTTCGCAGATTCTTGCTGTGTTGATGTATCATCTTGTTTTTCTTTGGCCTCCTTTGTTGTTTCAGTACCAGAGGCAGACATTTCGATATATAAAATAATCTCAGCAGAATTTTATAATATAATTTCTATACTCTCTCAATGAAAGCTTGTGCTATACACTAGAGGATATTGTACCGTGAACACTGTTGTATGGAACATTACAACATTCCAAGTTTAAATAAAAACAAATAATATTTATAACAATCTTGAAAACAAGCTCGAAACACGTTGTTGGTTATAACGCAACGATCGCAGCGCCTACACTAACAGAAGCCAAAAGCTGCGAGGCTTCGATACATACGTATGTATTGCTTCACATATTCCAATATGTATAAACGGATTCGGACTGGAATTATCAATGCTAGCAACGTGATATGTATTTTATAAAATTACCCTGCAACGAAAGTGAATTAGTTTGTAAACATTGTAATTCTTTTTCATTAATCATTTTAATTTACGCATGAAATACAGCCTTGATATTCACATGAGATTCTTTGGACAATAAATCACGATTTTAATACAAAAATTATGGAAAAAGCAAGATGCAAGTTCATTTAACATACGTATGTATACGTAATAATATATTCATTATGTGTCTATATATGTATATCATTTCTTGCGAGAGGAAATGTGTTTTAATAAATATGCACTCGAATACACAACGTTGAAAGTTTTTTGCATACATATATATGTACCTCCACGTATATATGTTCATGTATGTTATATACAACAGTTTATTTACTTCAGTGTTACCAAGTACAGTGATTTTACAGTGTATGTACGTATCTTACGATATATTTCAGCCTTCGGGGATGAATCAATCATATTTGAAGAGATGGACCGAAAGTTTCATTGTTGTGAAGATATATTAAGCTGTGCAACAGAAAATTTATACATACATACGTTACATTAAAATTGCTTTATTTTACAAAGTTGGTATGTAAACATTGAAATTTCTTTTACTTATTCTGCATAGTCTCATCTATTATCTGATCTAGATTTGTTACGTGTATGACATCCTTATCTAACAGCTTATCTAAAATTCAATAAGAAACCAAGATAAATAATAGTACAATTTTACTTTGTTGCCAGCAAAAATTATGATTGATAATTTTTTTACAGGTATTTGAAGAATCGTACGTATAAAATATATTAATCAAACTATTAAACCATTCACTGGATTTGTTCACTATATATAGTCAATTTTACATGTATCACAAGATCATGGATACATTCCCTGCGCAAAGGTACGAGACAAAGATTGAATCTTTTGACACATGTATGATCGATACTACAAATCAACAACGAGAAATATCACAAACAATGAGCGAACAAGGTTCTTCTCAAAGTATCGAGGTAGAGAATCAAGAAAATCATGAAGCTTCTACTTTACATCATCAACAACAAGAGTCACAACAACAACAACAACAACAACATCAAGACCAGCAGAATCAGATTTCACAGATACAGTCAAACACTCAGCAAAGCATGACTCTTACTCCAATTCGATTGCCAGCTATTCTTGATGGAGAATTTTTTACAGTAATTAGAGTAGAAGATACCAATGTTACAGTGCGATGTTTACAATGTCAGAAACACTTAAACGGAAATTTGAAGTCCACAGGAAATTTTTTAAGCCATATTAAAGTAAGATATTTTAATATTTTGAATATTGCCATTTTGATTTAACGATTTTATATTCATTAATTTAAGTGTTCTACAGAGGGTACACCCATTTATGGTCGATAAAATTAAATGCAAATCGAATCAAAGAAAACCTGCAATGATTTACATTGATTTGTCAGCTGACAAGTGTCCTGAATTAGTTAGAACAAAACGAGGGTACAGAAAATGTTATAAAGCTGTAAGTGAATTATTTGTAAAACTGCATAAAACAGAAATTAATGTTTCATAATAATTAAAAACTGTATTTATTTAGGAATATCAACCAGGAAATGAAGAAACTTTCGATCAATCCAATGAATGGAGTGAATCTCCATTAATTCGGAGACGTAAGTCAGAAGAAGCCGAATCTAATGAACTTTTGAAGATATCACACAACAATTCATTTTTAATGGAAGATGAATTTGATGCGATTGGACGAAATGTAGCAGCAAAACTTAGGAATATGAGATTAGACCAAAGAATTATAGCTGAGAAATTATTAAATGACATACTTTTTGAAGCACAATTAGGAAACCTTCACAGAGATTCAAATATACATGTATGACAGACATGTCATACTCGTTTACCATCAAGGGCCACATTAAGTATTACACACAAAGTGTCAAGTAATTAATTAGTTCTCTGTTGATGAACGTAAAAGATAGCCGCCACGGTAATACATAATTTTGAAGCGATTTTTCTGAGAAGATTAAGCAGTGAGATATAAATGATGTGATGTACTTATTCTTTAGGTTGCTTCAATCGAACAATAAGTATTTCAGTTGAATGTATAGGAAGTCTTCAAAACTAAATAAAAAAAAATATATATATATATACACACATATGTATATAAATATATATATATATATATATATACATATACATATATGTAACAAATATTCTTTATATTTTAATACTTATAAGTATTCATATAGATATCTAGATTAATCTTTGTATATAAATGCATCGTACTGTAAATACTACTGTACAAGTGTAAAATTCGCAGATTAGAACAAATGCTGCCGAATGTACTATTTGTAAAACTTTTTTAAAAGAATCAATTTTCTATAAATATTACATAAATATAGCTACCTGTAATTTATAGTACACTGTACGATAAATACATTTTTAACATATTATCTAGTAGTTGATATCAGTCCTTAATATACCTAATTTTACATTACAAAAATTCTATTGTAATTATACTTATATTAACTATTTTACGATCACGTCACAAAACAATTGTTTAATGCATCTTTGCATAGCAAATTAAACTGCGAACAAAGCTTACGTAAATACGAAAAACGTTGATGCAATCTAAGAAGAGATTAAAGCATTTTTAAAATCACATTTCAATGTATCTTCTACCACAAAATAATATTAATTGTTTGTCAACTGGTATATATTCTACGTTTCTTTGGTTTAAGTAGAACGCAATAAATTACCGTTGATGAAATACATAGCGCCATACTCGAAAATATTGTATAAAATATATAAGAATACCAAAATCCATTCCCGTCTGCATAGAAGTACCATACTAATGTTAGAAGCGTATTTTGTAGTATTACGAAGACATAGTATGGTAATAACCACTTATCTGCATATTTAAATTTGATTCTGTACTCGATTAAACAAACTATATAAATTAGTCCCAACCATAAGTTAACAAAAAAGCTAATGGCGTCATAATATTTTGTATAATAGAAAAGGTATAACAACATAATACCATAGTGTATAGTCATTACAATAGCTAGATAAACTGGAAAAAATTCATAGAACACAGTAATAGCAAGTATACGTGCTAGAATAAAACAAAACCACCATAAGAAGCATAAGAATTTCCCTATGGGATCATCTTCTTCTAAACCCTTTTTTGTATACCTTCGTTGTGGAATTTTTAAATTTTGCGAGATATCTGGTCCTTTGCTTGTTTCTGTCTCAGATTTAGTAAGTACATTTTCAGATTCGGTTTCTGCTACTGTATATATCGAATCTGGTCTCGGTGGAGCTGGTAGATCAGGAACAGGTAAAGGTGTCACTGTGGTAATTCCTCGCAAAGGTGTAGGAGGTGGTACGATTTGCACATTTTTTGGTGGTAGCGGAGGAGTTAGAGATATTTGACGATCTAAAGAGACATGAGAATCAGTTTGTTTCTTATCTTCATCTTCATCTTCATCTTCTTTTGTAGATTTGTTAGATTCCTTAAATTTCTCTGTAACATTATTTGCATGAACAGTGTCCTCCTCCTTTATATCAGATAACTTTAGGGGAGTTTTTTCTTCAAGATCACAGAGTTCCTAAGTATATAAATAAAATAAATACTTAAAAAAAATAATTCAACCTGTTAAGATTCGTACAAAATATATTAGTTTACCTGAACACAGTATTTTTTTAACCACATTGCCCATGGCAATTTTCTACCATTAACGCGTTGACTTTCAAACCTTTGAAAAGAGGTAGTTTGAATAGCTACGATCACAACGGACATAAGAATGGAAAGCACTTTAATAACAACTGCAAAGGAGAAAGTATTTGTTACAATTACTGTTATTTTCATGTTTGTAAAGTAACCATATTATACCATGTATAAAAGTACCAGATTGGTGACTCTGATGAAATGATGATTCACGGAAGAGTAAATGTGTTTGGAAGATAGCTTGTGGAACTGCCTGGAACCAAGCTTGTAGAAAGAGGTATAGTTCTATGGCTGCTGGTGCAGCTGCTATATCTAGAGTCTTAGTTCTCTCCTTGCCAGATAACATAATAGCATCCACAGATAATACAATCAAACCTGCATATCTGGATAAAAAATCATTAATTACTCCAACAAAACAGAGTGATATTAAAATGGAATTAGGAAGTAACACAGTAGTACCTGTATAGTGAAAAGAAGACGAATCCAATCAATTGACACAGTTGAAGACAGAACCAAACAAAAATTCCTTTCGCCAATTTATCATCATCTGTCATCCACCAATCTGGCCTCGAAACAGTCAGTATAAAATACATGACTGCTGGCGAATACATGAAACCGATAGTACAATATCCCCATATCGGATTATTTTCTCTAAAATGTTGTATTGCGACTACCAGATCAGCGGAGAAGTGTATTATATACACAAAACAAGCAATCAATGTTGGGATCAAGAACACAAAATAAATCTGTTCTGTTGACTTCAAAGGAACTTGTAGAAAACGAGTAGACTTCTTTTTACAAACTGACTGTGTATCGTTTGCCATTTTTTAAGATCAAATAAATTATTTTCACCATTTCATTTTTTGTTGCTTATAGGTATTTGTTACAATATTTAGATGTCCATTTAAATATTTTCTAATCATGGAATGTGCTAAAAAAGAAAATAACGAAATGTAGCGTAATGTTGTAATTTTGTTCAAAAAATAAACGCTTTGAAAAATTAGTATACATTACCCAAATAACGTTGAAATTAATTCCTCTGTTTATTCACAAGGTAAGACAACGTTATTTCTATAATGAAATCAATTACGTATGTAGGTATACAGATGTTTTAATGGAAGAATATGTTTTATTTTAGATGCGATATGGAATTTATTTCTTATCTTATAAATTTTAAGTAAACTTTAGGGGTGTTGATTGCTACAGACTTGTAGAGTATAGATTATTATAACCACGTTTGGATTGACGCACGAGATATGAAACTGAAGGTTGCAATGCGAATCAAATCTATCGTACGATTAGTCAGTGTGTAAAACAGAATGGATAGTTCGATAAGATTTCATTTCTCCGATGCGTGATAAAGCGTCTTTAGATATGGACGCCACCCTGAGCGATTTGTTGAAAGGACAATCATTAAACTAGCGTGAGGAAGGGAGTGGGAGGACCACTTTCCTTTATAGGAGTATACATATATGCACGTACATGTGTACGAAAAGAGAACCTCAATCTACTAAAACATACATGCAGCCTGTAAACAAATCACATATGTATATGTATACATTTATTGTTTAATGTATAAATGCATGCATATACTGCATTCAGGTTTACATATCAAAAACTGCACATAAAAGTTGGAAATCTTTTAGTTGAAAACTTGCTTACAAGTATGTGAAATTACAGTTATATATTTATGTATTTAAAACGACAATGTAAACTTTTAACATAGTTTTATTTCTTCTCATATTTTTTCGTATCATTTTCATCAATGGGATCCATGTCAGACAAAAATTGGTTGAATTGCTCCATAATATCTGCATCTGCATCTTTTTTATTGTGACTATCATATTCAATACCAACAGTCCATAATGTTTCCAAGTCGTACAATATTCTTGCAGATTTTGAAAAAATGTGTAATGCTATATTACCTGTAAAATAAAAAATATAAGTATTATTTTTCAGGTATTTTATAAATCTATAAGATCTAACTGGAAAGAGTATATACCTAGATCCAGAGCCACCCAATTCTTCGATTTTTCTCCTTCAATTTTTGGTATAAAATCTGTTTTACACATTTTTAACTTATATACTTTACGTACGAAAGTAGCCAGAGCTACTGAATGCTTTTGCGATATCCCTGTAACTATGACCATGTAATCAACGTATGACATTTCTGAAGGAACTGATACCACAAAAATGTTCTTAGCATTTTCTCTATGCAACAATGATACTAGCTCTTCTATTTCATACACTCCTGTAACTCCACCTAATAAATATTTTATTTATATATAGTATCTACTAAAACATCTTTTTCACTTTCAAGAGTATTTCAATTTTGACTTACGTTTCAAATTGATTCCCTCATAAGGGTCATAATGCTCCTCTTCGGCTTGTAAATCTTCCAACTGGATAGTTTTTTCTTCCATGCTAACGTTTTGTATACTTTGCACATCTTTGTCATCAAAAACTTTATAATCGACACTTAATGAACCTGATAGGTTATGCGACTTATTCTTCAAGTTATCTGTGCCTTTAAACTCTGTATCATCTTTTATTGAAAAATGTCGTACTTGCTTCAACTGGGAATATGTTATCACATTATTTACGCGAGGTTTCAAGTATTCGCAAAGCAATTTTCTAGTTTGTAATAGATATGATTGCAACCGTCCTCGCATCTTGTAACACGTGTCTACCTACGTAAGGTTATGCTTACAGTAATACTGTACTACGTATAACCTAGCTAACCAAACATTTATGCCGCCTATTTACACAGAATGCTGAACTGTGTACAACTTCAAGAGCATGCATAAAGTCGTTTATTATTATTTATAGATAAATTATAGCATTCAATTTTTGAATATAACTGGATAAAAACACGAATCTTTCATGTATTTTATGAAGTTTATTTTGCCATACAAGACAAGTACATAATAAAACAGAACTCTCTGCGTAGAAACAATATAAGTGTCCAATTGTTGATGTATCGTCACTCAGGATGATAAAACTTGATTGTGTCTGGTGTTATAGATTTACAGCTGAAACAAATATTTGATAAACTTAATTAGCTTGAAACAATGGATTTCAATTATATGGGGACACATATTGACGACAGGAACGAATTTGGAATTAGGAAAACTACTGAAGGATTAATGTATTACACGTTTAAAGAACAGAAAAATACCCTATAAACTTACAGAGATCGCAGATATAAAATCTACTTAGACCTCGCACGCATCTTCCTCCTTTTACGTTTTAGCCTACGCATCCTCTTCTTTCGCCACTGAAAAGTAACAGGAAATCTTACTTAACCTCTCTTTGTAGAGTTCTATCATTTACAATGCTAATTATTTTCTACAGCAAAAGATGTATAAAAAATAGATGTTTCGTCTGACAAATTAATTAAACATATCGAAAAGTATTAAATATACTGAAGAAATAAATTCCTTGCCATAAAAAAGCATTGCGTCTATAACATCAAGCAACCACGCACACCATAGCCGAAAACAATGTATGCCGAGTTTCACGAAAAACAGATAATTATTAATTTATCCCGAAAAATATCAGCGTATTCAAGAAAATAGTAATACAATCTTACCTTCGCTCTCATTTTAGTTTTACGAGAAGTCTAGATTCCTCTAGATTATCTCGATTTATGCGGGTCTCTCGAGTCCGCCGTCTCCTTCGGCTTCTAATACCAATATGGAAGAGAAACAGAAATGTTGGTTTCGTTGGAAATGGAACTGGAACTTGGAATGTTGGAACTCCGGAAACGTCGTTCACTGTAATTTGTATGTCTGCTATCAGAGGGCGTCACTAGAGTTGTGCGCAAACATTAGATTGTACATTACTTATTAGACGATTAACAAATTCTACATATATACAGTGAAATGAATGTAATTTCGAATTATTGCGCCTAGAACAGCAGATGACAATATGTTTATGCTACTTATTTTGTTACAATAAATTTAATGTGATGTATTGATCATATACACGTTTAAAATGTGACATTTTGCGCGCGAAAGTAAACAGTTGATTTGACTCTTGATCTCATATACTAGACCGTTTCGTGTTCACGTATTTTCGGTTTCCCGCGTTTAAAGCACCTTCCCGCGTCAATTTCTATCAGGCTGCAATTGTTGAACGTGTATAAACGTATTTTCTCTGCTTATTTATACATAGACTGAAGTATTTATAGTTTAATTTGAAGCAGTATCATTAAGAAGAGTGATATTAAAAGTGCATGCGTGTATAAATTTTTAAGTATTAAATTTTAAACCGTACACGTCGTGGCATTAACCTACGGCATGAAGATAATGTAAAAATATTAAGAGGTCACGTTCTAAACAACGGACAAGCTTTTTGCGAGAAAAATCAAATTTTTATATATTAAGAATTTTATTGACACGAAAATTTCATTGAAATGAAAAGCGTCCAGACAACAATTCCATTTAATGTAAGGAAAAAATGTTCATTTTATGGGACCAAAACTGACGTTACGAAACAAGATTTTAGTAATGCGACTGCTAGAGAAACTTCATATAAATACACGCCGACAGTGAAGAAGGTGATTACTTTCAGTAGCAGTGAATCCGATTCGGATTCAGATGTGGAGAATTTGTTGGTCGAAAATAACGTGGAAGTCAATGACAAATGCATAAGCGTCAGAACTCCTCGACGGGTCCGAAAATCTAGTGAATCTGACAGTATGTAACTAAAATTTATCATTGATATTAACTTTCTATCAATATATCAGGTGACAAACGTTTTCACTTTTATTTCAGAAGATCATGGATCCACACCACCAAAACAGAAGAGGATAGGAAATACAGAGCAAATTAAATCTCCCTCAACACCTTCTACGCTTCTAAATAAATTGCATTTAATATCTTCACCAGATAAAGAGGAAAAGCTAATCCCTAAAAAATTATTTGGCTCAGAAATGTATCGTAATGCTCGTAAAGCTTTACATAGCTCAGTACCTGAAACATTGCCTGGTAGAGAACCCGAATTGTCTCAGTTACAAGACTTTATGGAGGAGCATGTAAAAACCGAGAAATCTGCTTCCTTGTACATCTCGGGGCCTCCAGGAACGGGAAAGACAGCATGTCTATCGAAGCTTATCTTGAGGCCTGATTTCACATCAAAGTTTAAAGTAGTTTACGTGAATTGTACAACCATGAAATCTGCAGCTACTATTTATGGCAAGATTGTACAGGAGTTAGGTTTATCTGTTCCAAAGTCTGGGAAAAACTGTAAAACAGTTATTGAAAAATATTTAGTTTCCAAGCATAAAATGTTGCTGCTGATTTTGGATGAATTGGATCAGCTGGAGTCCAAGAATCAATCCGTTTTGTATTCAATTTTTGAATGGCCAGTAATACAGAACTCAAAGTTGCTTCTCGTTGGCATTGCTAATTCTCTAGATTTAACAGACAGAATATTACCAAGATTGCAGGCTAGGTGTGAGCTAAAGCCAAAATTAATGCATTTTCCACCATACACCAAACAACAAATATGTGATATAATAACCGAAAGGTTGAACGAAGCCAAAGTATCTGATCTTTTCACTGGAAATGCAGTGCAAATGTTAGCTGGAAAGGTCGCTGCAGTTTCTGGAGATATTAGGAGAGCTTTAGATATAAGTAGAAGAGTGATAGAGATTACAGAATCTCATAAATTATTACAAGTTCTACAACCTTCGAATAACAATGGTATTATTGTTTTATCTGCTTATTCTGAAAGGTAATTGTATTACAATAACGATAGAGAAAGTATGTGTTACAGAAATAAAAACAGGCAGTCCTAAAAAACAGCAGTCGGCGGCAGATAAAGTAGTTGACTTGAAGGAGGTTGTTGCTGTTTTAAATGGAGTTTACGGTGGTTCTCAGAACCTTGAAAAGGAAGAAAGTACGTTTCCTTTGCAACAAAAGTTACTATTATGTTCTCTTTTGCTTATTTTAAATAAAGGACGGAATAAGGATGTGACCATAGGAAGGGTATGTTGTATTTACGCGAAGTAAACCCAGCTGTGAATAAATATTCAACTATCATCTATATAATTGCAATTTTGTTGTAGTTGCATGAAGTATACAAAAAGGTTTGCAAGAAACGAAATATTCACGCGGTCGACGGGTCCGAGTTCGTAAGCTTATGTTCGTTGATAGAGACAAGAGGTATCTTAAGGTTGGTGATTAAAAAGGAGCCTCGTTTATCGAAAGTTAATTTGGAATGGGATCAAGAAGAATTAGATGCCGCACTACAAAACAGAAATATGATGTCAGAAATCATTAACGATGTGTCTTGTTTATAAATATGTTTATATAAAATTCATGTAATTTGTTAGTTAAAGGCGCAACATAGTTTTTTTGGGCAAGTTTGTCTCTTTATTTTATCTATTTTATTTTGAACTGTATCTATTACTTTTTATACACCTACACTCATGTTACATAAAAAGGTATATGTATTACTGGAAATTGGAATATATTGAACAGATGTTCAATCTCTAAAAATTCAAAGTAGCGCTATTTTTGACTATTGGTGCTGGTGGTGGCGTTATCTTGAAATGCACACAGGTTCGTACAACGCCAATTAGTAAGTGGCAAAACGCTGAAACTGCTAACCAAACAATGGCGCTTCTCGTGGTGAAACATCATAAACTGTTGGTACGTAATTTTGTCTATCAGTTTCAACGTTTCACCACTGGACTAATTGGCGCTGTATGGATCCCTTAACGGAGCTACGAGATTTCGCCAGAAAAGACGCCACTGTTCGACTAGCAGTTCTAGGGTTTCGCCATTTACTAATTGGCTCCGTACAGAACTTCGAGATTTCACCGGAATAAGCGCCATTCGTCAGAAATGGCACTATTTTGAATTTTCAAGAGTTTATCGTCCGTTCCGTATAATCTACAATCATAGATCATTACTTTTTACATGGTACAGATGCAATATGAATAATTTTAAATGTTTCGAGTGTAATATTTTACTAATATTTTTTGAGAATATCATATTCGGTGGTTTAATGTTGAGTCACCATGTACCAGCTTGTACATACACACTTACAATGCATACGTAAATCAATTATTAAAACTACCCTGCCATCTAGTGGTTGGCGTCAACGTTTATGAAATCGTTTCTCATGACTTGACTGTGCTCTTGTTGACGGTGTTTAGATTTGTGTAGAGATTCAACGATGTCTTCGCTACTTGCTCCAGAAATTCCTGCACCAGGATTTTCCTTCGAACTTTCTCAGAGGTAATTTATCGTTATTAAATCTAATCTTAATTAAAAGTGATATAAATTATGCTTATACTGATAATGGAGTAAGGCAATATTCTGGTGTACATAACCTATCACAGATTAATAGTGCTGTGTCATTTTTTAATCAATCGCTGTATTTATCAATAAATTACAGTAGCAAATTCGATGTAGAAATTTGTGTTACCATTAAAGAAATGAAAAGAATCATGTCTATAATCTACTTTTATGTTATTACAGAAATAATTATCTGATAAAAAATGGGTTTGTACCTCCCAGAGCTGTTAAGACAGGAACTACAATTGCTGGAGTGATTTATAAGGATGGAGTGGTCCTTGGTGGTGATACAAGAGCTACAGAAGATACCATAGTTGCGGATAAAAATTGCTCTAAAATCCATTATCTTGCTGAAAATATGTAGTAGGTCTCGCATTAAAAATTAATGTTGTTAGTTTGTAATTTTATATAACAATTATCTAATTTACTGTTCCCTCAAAGTTGTTGTGGCGCAGGAACTGCTGCAGATACCGAGATGACAACACAGATGATATCCAGCCAGTTGGAATTACATCGTTTGAATACTGGTCGTATAGTGCCTGTTTGTACTGCCAATGCAATGATCAAACAATTATTGTTTCGTTATCGAGGCTATATTGGTGCAGCTTTAGTATTGGGTGGCTGTGATTTAGATGGCCCACATTTATATTGTATTTACCCTCACGGGTCCTCAGACTCACACATGTACACCACTATGGGTAGTGGGTCATTAGCTGCAATGGCTGTATTTGAAAGTCGATGGAAACCTAATTTGTCTGTAAGGAAAATTTTCTCAAATAACTGCTCGGCTGAATAATCATGTGTAATCAAAGGAGTTAAGCTACCTTGAGTGTGTTCAATTCTATCAGAATTTGATAACAAAGGATTATAAAGAATTGCCATGAATTTAACAGATTCAAAGTGGTCTAATCCTTTAATCGAACGGGAATGCATGTATGTTTCATTACTAACAAATATATTTGTATTGAATATGAAATTTAGGAAGAAGAGGCTAAAGAACTTGTAGCAGATGCTATCCGCGCTGGTGTGTTTAACGATTTGGGTTCCGGTTCCAACGTTGATCTATGCGTCATACGTAAAGGTTCCGTTGAATATTTACGGCCTTATGACGTCGCCAATGTAAAAGGAGAACGTTCGATCTCCTATCGATACAAACGGGGTACTACAGCTATACTTAGCAAGACAGTACATCCTATAATTATCGAGCAAGAAACTATTCGCAGACATTCGGAGGAAACAATGGATACTTCATCTTAAAATGTTCATTAGGGACATTTAAGTATAAGCTGAGATGTTATGCAAATTTTTTAAACAAACAAAAACTTTGGTCCTGTGTTCTTTTGATTAATAAATTTAGTTCGAAACTATAAAATGCAAGGTGTACATGTATTTATTCGTTTTGATTATCTTATAATGACTATCGTACAAATTTTATTATAATAACGACAGAGATCTACAAATTAAAAGAGACCTGCAGTTTGCTTCAGTCTTTGTCTCTTCCAGGGTGGTAGTTTTACGAATTCGTTTGGTTCTATTTTAAAAACGGCAATAAAGTTATCGAATGTAAGGTGCATTTCTTTGCGAGCTACATCAACACCGGCTGGTAAATTTTCTGGATCATTTTTCAGTACGGAAAGAGGATATTTCACATAGCTATCAAAGTCGCTCGATGATTTCGCAGACGTTTGTATCTTCGTTAATGGCTCTTTGTCCTGTGACAGCGTGTAGAACGTCTCAAATGATTTGTAGTCCCGTAACAAATTATAGTTCCAATTGTCGAACAGTCCTATGAACGTCGAGGGCTCCGCACCTGGAATAAACGGGGGAAAATCTTAATAGAAACTGTCGATGATTCCTCATAAACGGCCGCCAGTAGATTGTACCTTGTCTGATCACAGAAATTGTAGTATTTCTATCTCGACTAGTTGGATGAGTGTACAAAAACACCATAGCATCGTGCACGCATTCTCTTAACGATTTAGGCGTTGAATACTTTCCAATACAGATCCATATTACGTTTCCAGCATCCAGCAGCCAGATAGCTTCCGGAAGAAGGCAGCTCTGTCCAAATCCAAGAACCTCCTCGCCAACGAATGTGTCTCCTTCCGTCACACACTGATACAAATGTTTCTCAAGCTCTTCTCCGACGTCGATGATCTCTGTACCATAAGTACCTTTACCTAAAAGATTCAACTATCTTTTAATATCACTCTAACATTTGGTATCGCGTAACTCCAGTTATCGTTTCACCTCCAAGTTCCGCCCAAAAATCATCGTCTTCCTTGTTTTCGATCATCAGGAGCGCATTTCTGGGTGCTAGGCGTCGGGACGCTTGCCGAGCGTCGCCTGTACTCTTTCCACCGCACCACACTACAGGCATATCCGAGAAAAGGATAAATACTCCGCTGGAATCGAGGCTGCTGGATCTCAGAGGACGTTCAACCGCTTTCGACGAATAAGGCGTAGACCCGAAAACTCTGACAAGATACTTCTCCGCCGCTGTAAACAGAATAATTAAGTAGCAAGGTTGCTGTGTTTAGTGAAAGAAACGGCGGGCGGAGAATTTTCAGATGCTACTGACGAGAGTCACTGTGTTTGCCAGCCAGTATTTTCAATTTTCCATCATAAATTTGAAGGAGATGAGGCGGTTCTCTACCCTGGCAGGCTTTCGTCAGCTGTGCCGAGTTGTCCTCCGATAGACGACAAGCGGCTTCCAAAGCAGCCTCTCGGTCTACCTTTATGGAATGTACTCCTTCCCAGCAATAGACCTATACAGATTAGCAGGCATCGTCACCAGTCGATCGGTTACATTTGGATATTATACAGAATAAAGAGTAATATTCCCTTGGAAATTGGAATATCGATTACGTACAATGCACTTGCTTCTGCGGCCCTGTCCGTACTTGTAGCACATCACGTAGCAGGTCTCCGCATAGTAAATGCCTTTGTTATCGATCTGGACCATCCCTTCTTTCTGACTCACCCTCCAAAGAGTCTTCTCGCCGGATCCATCGTCCACCAACTGGCATTCGGCAGCCATCCTGGGTCTTTCGTTCATGTAGTCCGGTTCGAAGCTAGGTGGTAGAGAAAGCGGTCTAGTTTTCGAGGGCCCCCAGCCTCTGACAAGAGCCTTCATTTCCGTTGGCTCGCAAGCCTCGAGGGTTCTCCCAACGGACACGCCATTGCTATAATTCTTCTTCTTGACGAAACCACGCGCGTTGCGGACAGCTTCCAACGTTTCCCTGGCATTGACATTGTGCCCAACCCATGCCCACACACCGGCCTCGCCGCGATCGATCAGGTAGACAGCTTCGGACGTTAGATCAGACCGTAGAATGGGTCCGGATTTCAATTCCGCCACTTTGTATTTGCCAGATTGCTCGCTGCACCTGTACAGCTTGACCGGAGCTGGGGTGTTAACTCTATGAGGACGATCCGGACGAACCACCCTACTGGAGGCGTTCAAAATGCTTGCAAATAGGTCTCTATCGTCATCGGGGAGAGTCTGCTCGTAACCATCTTCAACGATCACCACTCTGACATTGTTGTTATCCTTCTTCGCCTCTAGAATGGTCGCGGCGTGCCGTTTGTGTAAAGGATCGGCCACGGACCCTAGCCAGAGAAATGTCACGCCTCTGATTTGAAAAAGAGACGATGCGTATGAATTTTTCTAAATGTGAACAGGAACGAAGAGTTTCTTTATTAGATTTATTTGAAACGTACTTGAATCGAACGTCCACCAGAATCACATCGCGCGAGCTGAAATGGTCCCAATCGACTTTCTCGAGTTCCGTTAAAATAGGATTCGCTACGCCGGTGACTCTGTGCAGCGTGCAAGACGGAGTCTCGAAATGGAGCCTCTCGACGACCAGGCGTTGCCGGAAGTACGCCAGAAACCTCGGACTTTCGCGACCCTGGGCCTCTCTAAGAAGTATCGTCGCGGATATCTGAGAGTCCAGTTCGGCGGCTCGGAGGGCGGCTGCACCGGAAATCGTCGAGTCGCAGGCGGATCCGATCCAGAAATGAATGATACGGACCACTGGGCCCGATTTTAGATCCTTAACCTGTTTCAATCATTTTTATGGTCACGATCCATTCATCCGGATACACCTAAATACGCTGTACCCAAGAAATAAGCCTTGACCCAAGAAATCTAACTCGAACATTGTTCGAGGTAAACTGAGAGGATCGAGAGTTATTGGCCCAAGAAAAGGAGCCGTTACGATAAGAACTACGGCAATCAGAAATAATTACCGGCATGCCAGGATAAGGGAGTGGGCCGTCCTTCGGCGACACCGCATAGATAACGTATGCCAGCTCCGAGAGGAAATATCCCACATTACTTCCTGTGACGGCTGCGACCCGTAATCCCTGTTGCACCAGTATACCATTAAAATGTAATTTACTATTTCACACTTTCACTCGTTGTGTTTCACTCGTTTTCTTAATCTTTCAGGCAGCCGATGCACTCTACGAAACTCACGCGAATCCGGTATTACGTGTAAACGTGCATAGTCTACATCTACGATATCGTACATTTTACAGGGTGGTTGGTTGTTCGCGGAACAATCGACAAGGGGACGAAGACGAAACATGGATGCGTTCGTAGCACAAGTAATAGATCGATAAAACGAAAGATAGCTGACAATGAGAAGAACAGAGGGGGGTAAGGGAGAAGAAAAATACCTCGATTTTCCAAACGCGGAACGTGGTGCTGTTCTTCGGGACATTCTTGAAGATATCGCCGTTGGAGTCGTCGGACCGGCAGCTCTTGTCGTCCTGCGTGACATCAACATAATTTTCTAAGAAAATCATCGAACTTCCCGAGGGTCCGTCGCGAGAACCGCGCCGCGCCTCGCCGCACCGTGGCAACTGCTTTTCTTGTTTCAATTGAGCTTTCCGGCAACTTTTGCGGGCTTTATATATGTATATATACCATTCTCCTCCTTTTGCGCAGCCATAAAACCAGAACCGTATCGTTATCATCGGGAACTTTAATTCCTTGGCTTTAATCCGGAGACCAATTTGCCGGCTGCGGGCATAAAACTCCAATTAAGACGGCGCAATATCGGGAAAAAATCCGAAACAATCGTGGGGGGCGGGAGAGGATCGGTCAATGAAATTACACAGCCGATTATTCGTCGCGTGGAACGGTACCTTTCGGCTGACGCAAACAGAGAAGGGCCAGCGACGAACGGTTCTTCTCTAAATTTTCGAAAGACTCGCATCGTCGAACGCGCGTTACCGTTACCGTTACCAGGATCGCCGGAAATCGTCCTTCTTCTCACACTTTGTCCTTCTCAGTCGTACCATCGTAGCAACGTATTTTCACACAACATTTTCTCACCAAAAAATTACGCACCGAGTCTTCGATCCTCGCCGATAACTCCGACATTTCTCGTCCGATGCGCTGACGGGTCCCTTCGATTCGCGATTGTTGTTATCCAGAACTTTACAGCGAGAACGCTGCGGCTAGAGCGGACCCCGATCGATTTTACGTTTTAAATTGAACGAACACAAGGTTTGTTCCTTTCTGATCGTGCCTAGCCTCGCAGCACGATCGCGCGCGCGCGCATGGATTTCGCAACGGAGAAACGCGATCGGTGCTCGCACACGCCACGCTCGCTCGCAGAAAACTAGGGTATCGGAACTCGCGCGAGAGCGAGGTCCTCCGGAGGACTCGGTCACAGGTGATCCACGATCCTCCGATCCAACGCCTCGCGCCGCGGTTCTGGTTGGCGCGACGGGCCCGCTCCTCCGCCAGACATTTGTCCCCGCAATCGTTCAACAACGCTTATGTAAACTTCTCTCACCGAAGAGAGCTCGACCGATTACAGCGTCTAATTCATTGCATGGAAAATGTAGCATGTTTGCCGAATAATATTACATCGTTAGCCGAAAGTTCTCCGTAACCCGTGACGTTCTAGAATAAGTCTGCGTTTGGACCGGTCGATCGTAATCGAATTCGATGGGCGAACAAAAGCGCAACAACGAACGATCTTCCGTCCAAAGTAGATCGATATCGGGACATTAGAAAATGAAGCACGCATTTTTCGGTGTGCGGAGATACGCAACAATCGAGTTGAAAAGTTCCATTGTTCCGTATCGCAATCCGAACACACAGCCACGCGATAGACTACACTCGTTTTAAATCGAGACGCGATTGTACGCGTGAGAACAGAATCTCCTGAAAAGAATCACCGTCTTATCAGAAATTAATTGCCGTGTTAGCTTCACGGCCGACGATGTTTCCTTGTAACAGGATGTCGGAGTAAGTGTTACGGAGAAACGGGCATATGTATATTGTTTTCGTATCCGTAAAAATGCGCAACCGCGTACACGTCGGCACGGTAGCACGGTTTTAATGGATTCGCGCTCGAGTTTCAGCTGGTAATTGGGTCCGAAAAACGATCTTCGAAATGCTCTCATTACCGACACATTGAATTACAAATTCCCGGATGATCTCTCGGTCTATAATCAGGACTGACGAAAGAACCGATCTTTCGAGAGCGTTGCGAAATCTAGATCTCTCCTTGATTTATCATACTTGCGGATACGCAAACGACTTTCATTTTCCTTTTTAAAATTTTGATAAAACCGACCGATCGGAGCCTAAGACTGCAAACGTCTCCAACAATGCTGCAAAATCGACGCGATGGCATTTCCGGCGAGCGCTCCAGTCCCGACTCGTTAATTGCGCCACACTTTCCCAATTCGCGCCAGCTTCGTTGTCCGTTGTCTCGAACAGAAATATTTCAGCGACGGTGACGCAACAGGGTATTAACTTCGGCTGGTCGCGGGTCCGTGCACGCGTGGGTGCAGCAAAGTGCGGTAAAGCGCGGCGACCGCGCGCGCTCCTCATTGTTTTCGCGGACGCGTATCACACGCGCATCACACGCGCCCATTCGTTTCATGCCCACGCCTAGTCTGTTCCAAGTTCGAACAGACGCTTCCATACACACGTACTCGCGCACGCTCGTCGCGAACGATACGCGTGCTGTCCGAGCGTGGTCCGATCGCGGCGATCATTCGATTTGCGTCAGGAAGCGGTGACTGCACTTGGTGCACGCCCACTTGCTCGTCCGCGTCGATCTTTCGCGAACCGCCGTTCGCAGGGAGGTGAAAATTTGCGACCGTTCGACCTCGCTACGGGGGGAGTCGAGCAGCTATGGGGAGCTACGCTCGATCGTTTCCTGTATGTGCACGTTCGTACATTGTTACCGTACATTGCCGACTGCAACGGACGCAACGAGTCGCGCGCGTTTGGGTCGACAGATTTTTATGCGTCCGCGACACGCGGCTACATTTCCTTTATATTTATGCGGAACGGAGACTCTCTTTCTCGATTCTTCGGAGAATCGAGAACAAAATCGACAATGGAACCTGTTCTTCCGATACGTACAAACCATTTTTAAAGAGCTCCGTTCGACGACATTGTTCTTCAAATGCTGTTTCATAGTTACACTTTGTGTCAACTCTGGCGTATAAGCTTACACCCGCATACGTAACCCGCAAGCGACGCGACGCAGTAAAACAGCATGTGCCACAAACATATAACAAAGCCATGTTAGTAAAGATACGTAAAATGTGTTCGCCGCTGCACACGAGCCGATTGTACATACGCTTGCAGCATCTAGATTCTATGTAGAATAGGATGCAGAGCCCCGATGTTGTCCCACTTGATTTCTAGTATTCGTCGTAGTTCTATTTTATCCCCGCAAGTAAGCATATCCGCGAAGAGAAATTAATTAATTAAGGAGACCGGCTGGATTAACCGCGTCGCATCGATTTGCTAAGTTTCGAGCATAGAGGAGTAATATTTAATCATTTAATCTGTCGGCAAAGAGGTCAGCGGTTAAGAATACTGCATCGACGGTACAGAGAAATGGAGAATCAACGGAATCATTGAATACCTAGTTAAATACCGTACACCGTAGACTAATCGCACGCATTACGGCTTACGGCGTAAATATTACCGAGCTATGGGTTTCACGCGTTTCTAGCACGCACGGTTGTGTCTGGAAGCGTACAAGCCACAATTTTATGGCCTTCGCCTTTTATTTCGAATTTGACAGAACTGTTAGTCGGTGCAGATAAATTGCAGACGCGTGGTTTCTCTATTACGGGGAAATGAACAACATCTAATTATTATTTTCCAGACGGTGGTTTTCTAGGCATTACAAATCACGGGATTGGAGACGCGCCGTTCCGACCGTTGCGGGACACTCGGACAGAACGATGACCATGTAAATGGAAAGCGATACGATTCCCTCTAAGACGGAAACGAAATCGCGGCGACAATGGCGAACGAGATGTTATAAGTACTGTCATCTGACAAACTAAAGAAAAGATTAAAAACGTAATATTTTCGAGTTCATAGAAGCTGACAGAGAATAAAATTAATTCGTGCCCGGTGGATCGTTTTCCGATCCCATCGCCATTTTCATGGTTTTTTCGCGAGTTCTATGCGGCGCGGCGGGTCCCGATGGACTCACCCGTCTCGAGAAATCCATGGTGTCTGATGTTCTGTTCAGGTCATTTAGAGGCGGCGCGGCGTGCGAACGATTCCGTGGACGCTATGCGCGAAGGAGCAGGCGAGTTCGAATCGGTGCGAATGCGAATAAGGCGAAGGCAAAGGCGTTCGGCACGAAGCAACACCGTCTAACTGTACGCGAACACAACTGATACGAAGCGTTCCTGACTAAAAAGAAACCGTACCGGTGCGGAGTCGTCCGGAAGTGGGCCCGGAACCCGGGCCGGCCACCCGTGACCAACGGGTACCTCGTGAATACGAGCGGCGAGCCACACGGGCATCGGTTCTATGGTGTCGTGCACCATATACGCTATACATATTATAATACACTGTACTCGCGCATCTCGCTCGAGCGCACCTGTTCCTCTACCTTTCTAACGTTATATCGGTGCGGTGCGGTGCGGTGCAACGCATCGCGGAGCTTCCCTATCCAATCCATGCTTCTGTCTTTTTTTTCTGCCTCCCCTCCGTCTTCTCGCCACTTGGTTGTCGCCGTCGCTCCGTCGTCGGCTGTCTCCGCTCGAATAACGGATGTCGATGTAACGATCAAGATTACGGTCTCCTAGCATCGTCAGGAAGATTAAGTGCGTCGCCTTCGCAGACTCGTCCTTGTTGTTACACGCTTTCCGCAGTGTAATATGCGCATACTGCATATTTCGCAAAACGCCACGCATAAACTTCATCGTGTCCGGCGAGGATGACGATTCCTATCGGCTTAAAGACCCGATGACGTAGCCGATTTGAACGTCGTTACGCTTTTCCTTTTTTTCCCGATGTTATTTGCTGCCGGGTACAAGAAAAATAGGAGAGTAGAATCCGATTATTGTAACATTATTCGAATACTGTTCTAATTGAAAACAGAAAAATTTCGTTTCGTCACTGCAGGCTTCTTTTATTGTAGGACTTAAATGCTTTACCTTTTCGAGTAGTATGTAGTTGGTGTTTTCGACGGTTAATAAAGTTGTTGGTTTGATCACCGTGAATCGAAAGAGATAAGGGATCGAGCGTCTCTAATGGCGAAGCGCTTTAATCGAGAATATTTCTAGTCCACTTTATAACGTCTTGAGTTGTTCTCTTCGCGTATGGAACAACCTGTACAGCTCAAGGTAAATGAGTAAAATCGTGCGGCAAACATGTGTGTACGTTAATTTTTTCGTGCAGAGACACGTTTGTTGAGTGCTTCACGGTGCGATTCACAACCACTAAAATGTTGAAAGGATTCTAATGTTTCGTTCATATGTATACATAAAATGACGTTTAAACGTTTTACGCGAACCTGTACGGGAATACAAAATATCGTTCCAGTAACATTTAACAAGTGGTCGCATAAAACGACACCACCTAGTATACATGTGACGAAGTTGCGTGAACAGTCCCATGAAAGCTGTTCATTTATTTGAACATATCTCTAGGGCGTTGTTTCTCTGCACGAAGAGGAACGAGATCGGTGTCTGTCAGCTGACTTTGACAGATACAGTAAACTTTTATTTTTTATCTTATTTTTACATGATCCTGGGAGAAGCTGATGGACTGGAGAAACGACGAATCCGATAATTCAAGTGGTCCGTGAACGTAACTCGTGTGCTAACCAGTTGTTGCTCGATCGACGCAGAAATTGCACGTTTCTGTTTCACGAAAATTTTACACTTTCAGTTGAAAATTTTACGTGGGACGAGAAAAGTGTTTTGCCGAAGAATAAGAGCGATACGAGTCTGTCCGGCGCTATAGGATGTAACGTGTGTTCCCAAGGAGTGCAGGTTTCAATAATTATTAACCATTTTTTTAGTACGGCGAGTCGCTTAACTTACCCACGTGAAATTATTTATAAACTGCTCGCTGCATAAACTTGTGTTTCAAACAGATGTTGCACGATACTCGTCGAGAGGGCTTTACAATGTACTAAATACTAATTACTTAGACATTATATATGACATTTTATGTACATTACATTTTAAAGTAACCAAAACTGAATTGCATATTACAATGTAGGTAGCCGCTGCTACGTTCCAACTTTTATTTGACACATTTGTTCGTAAAGCAGACAGTTTGCAAACAATTTAAGGTAGCAGAATTAAACGACTCGCCCTGAATTGTTTTGCAAACAGGCAAATTTTGGCAACTGTAAAGAGTCAAGAAGCTTCACTTCGGTCCTTGAGCGTTTGGAATTAGATGCGGAACTAGAAGCCAGGGCTGAGATACCGCTCAGGCGAACTAGCGACGCTCAGACAGAACCGTTCGAAGAGGTCGAGCAAGAATTGTACAGTTTAAGTGCCAAAGACGTGTTTCCTTGTCGACAAGTTCTTCATCACTCCGATATTTTGTACTTTCAAGTATGATATCCAATTGTTATATGTACACGTCTCGCTAAGCCGTTGACGAATTTTCAGGGCGTTAGATATCCACCGGAGGATATCGCTAGCTACTGGAAAAAGGACTCGCGAATGTGGTTATGGAAGTCCATCAGACTCATGCGAAGAAGAAACAAGTCCATGCCTCCTAAAACGTGCGAAACTAACAACGAAAACAAAGAGAAAGAATAATTTGAATGTCTATCTAGGATTTCAGATGTGGAGCTGCTTGCATTTAGATCATTCTATTTATTTCTCGTATTATCATTTTAAATCGAATCTATTTTTCTATGTATGTACTCTGAATTAGACGATAAGTAAAGTCTATTATTGAGATGTACTAGAGCCTTTCTCTTTTTATCATTTTTCCAGTTAAGCATTTTGCATTATTCTTAATAGTGTATTGCAACAGTTTCAGAGTTTTAATCGTCGCACAAATAAATAATAAAAAAAATGACGTACTTGCATACTCCAATCTTATCTTGAGGAAATAACGATACGCTTTTCTCAGAGTACGTATATAATTGATACAATAAAGAAATTTATATTCGATTTTCTTGTATCGGATGGGGATTGCTCTTTATCTCAACCACAGGTTTCCAGGGAGTCCAATGGCTGTTTTTGTGTTTCTAACTCAATATTTCCACCAACTTCAAACCGCACAAAATCTATAATTTCTGCCTCTTTGTTTTGCAACAGCTGTTGCACGGACAAGGAGGAATCAAGCAGAAAATTTTGATACAGCATGACCGTTTCGTCCTCCACGTCGTTGCTTGGTTCATCGATAGTTGGATCTCCAATTTTAGTGGGATTCATGCCTAACGTTAAAGAATGCATTACATAAGATGTGTAAAATTGTTTTACGAGAGTTCAGCTTTGGTACAATTACCGATAATGTGTTGACAAAGGTGCAATCCCAGAGTGGCGCATTTTTCTTTGGATTTTAAAGCCACCAGGGCACCGTATCGTCCAAAAGATGATGATACTGGATTTATGGGTGTAGGATGAGTGCAACCATAGAGATGCACATCTTGTTCAACATTTATACATAAGGCGCGTCTTACGTTAATATTTTCCCCGATACTACCAATTGTTAGAGCAGAATGATCGCCTATGTTTTTGCCATCGCCGACTGGCAAAGCATTGATATAATCTGAGAAAAACATATGTTTGGAGATAGGTGAATGCGATTCCAATGACATTCCATGTTTTAACACAGTCGACAGTGTTAGTTCTGCCAGATCAAGGAATTTTTTGTTTCTTGCTACAAAGTCTGTTTCGCAATTGATCTCCACAATAGCTCCATAATTGTTGTTGGTAACTACTGATACTAATCCTTGAGTGGTCACTCTGGATTGCAGTTTGGCTGCTTGAGACCAACCTTGGCTTTGAGCCTGCTCTTTCAGCCATTCTTCAGCCTGTAAAGTAATTTATACCATTATTAATAATATTATCGCACGAATAATCATCGACATTAACAACTTCTTACTTTTGTAAAGTCATTGTCGTGTAGTTCTAACGCCTTTTTACAGTTTATAAATGTGTAGCCAGTCTTTTTACGCAATTTTGATAGCAGGGTTTTCTTCGAAGAATAGCAGAGCAGGTAATTTGCGTGTATCGAACGAAACAACTGACGTGGAATCATCTGAAAAATGTCATCAATTCTGTCACGCTGTTATGTTACGTACAAATAAACACAAAGTCTTGTTTCAGGTTCTTGGAGAAACCTAACCTAAAAACTAACCTAAAAGTGTTCGAACAACACTTTGAACAGTACCTTAATTCTAACTTATAATAGTGCATTGATAATCCCACGAAAACAGCACTACATTTAGAAATTCTACAAATATTTAAGGAAATAGGATCGATTAGTTTCGTTGCCTAGAAACCGCAGTCAATTGTGGTCCCTAGTGTCAATCGATGTATTCGTGATTTAGCGATAGCGAACACATGGAGTTAAGATGTCTCAGCTGTCGGCCTCACACACATAATGTGCAATAACTGTTGGCTGAGAACTCTAGTTACCGCAAGGAAACGGATTCCTGCTTCAATACTTACCGTAAATATAGTTTAAAAACTCGGAGTCTTCTGTGCAACAACTGCTAAACCAAAACCTCTTCCGAAAGTGGCGCCTTCTGTAACGGTATAAAATTCGATCGCAAAGTAGTATGTACGGGGGATGGATTAATTTCGAGTGATATTTCCAAGTTGTTCAGTGCTCGGATCGTGATTTCTAATCGATTCGAAATTAATGAATTTATCAATGTAATTTGCGTCTGTCAACATATCGTTCGTACCGCTGATTGGTCTTGTTTTAGATTTAAACAAATTTCATTCTTGCATTGGAATGGAACTACTCGAATCCAGCATGGAATGCGATTGCGAGGAAGTTGTGTCCTGCGAAGGTCTTACGGGGCCGTCGACTCCGAAAAAGCGCGCGAAAGGTGGCCTAAAACAAAGCAAAGTAGTCAATTCGAAGGTTGCACCGTTGTATTCTTTGCCAGAAGAATTTTTGAAAAATTGTGCTAGATGCAAGAGGAAGAATGAGACACGGAAACGATGGAAACGGGAAGAGACTTATACCGATGAACGATTAAAGACGGAGAAATTTCGCAGGTCGATATACAAACCTCGATTTCATAAACGACAATGCACCTAAAATATCTATTCCTTTAACCTCTGAACTTGCAACGGTTTTGATATTGTAAACCAGTGCTCGTATTTTTGGAGATTACTCTGAAATGTGCAGCAGGAAAGATCTCGTAAATGGGATTGGATGATGCCAATCTGCAGCAGATTTCAGAGCACTCTTCGAAAATGCTTCATCTCTGTCATGTTCAGACAATTCCTTGTCCTACTGTAAGCGTAACAGAGAGACTTTTTGTTTTTCATAAAATCCATGTTAATTAGAGAACTATTTGGTAGCTAGTTTCGATCGAGTTAAACGGAAACGTACTGGATTTAAAGATTTCCTTTGAAACAGTCCAAACAGGAATAGCATATCGGTTTTTAAAGTTATTGAGTTCGGATCGGTCCGGCTCGATTTAATTAAAGAGGAATTTCCTTATAGATTCATGGTGGGTCTGCTGGTGAAGCCGGAATTACCAAAATCGGATGTAGACTTGAGCTTGGATGCGAACTTAAATCGTTATTATAATTATATCTCGAACGGGGCGGACACTTTTCATGCCCAAATTCACGACGACGTCTTGCAAAACATTTTGCATTTAGTTCCATACTGTCTCCGCGATCAGTTTTATCATTGTACGGAGGATTTACTGTTCGAGATCAAAGATAGATACACCAGAGATATTAAGAAAGCAGTATTACAGTTCGCCCTGCAAGATGCTCTGCAGGAACAGTTGCAAAAGGTGGATGAGTAATAAATTTATCAAATTCATCGCGATGATTCGATAGATACCAAAATGGCTGAAAATTTAGCCAAGCGCTATTTAGATTTTTTTCATTGTTGTTTGAACGTTGAAACGAAAATTTTCAACAGTAATTTCGATAGGTAAAACATACTCATCTGCTGTCCGGCTTAGTGGGTCAGGTTCGTGAGAAAATCGCTCTTCTGCAGGACACTCTGTACCTGATAAATCCATGCATGAGGCTGACCCTGGATCAATGGGTGCAGAAATTCCGGTACGGAACTGTTCAATTTCCAGCAGGGTACTCGTGTTAGACAGATCGACTACATTCCAGAGATTTCCGGCTCGTCGATATCGGAAAAATCGTGGAACACGAGGACGCCTGGGACCTGAGGGAGTTCGAAACCGCAGTGTCTCGTCAAATCGAAAAGGGGAGGATAATTCTGAAGACCTCTTGGTACAGTGGCATTCAGGATATATTCCTCGTGGTAAAAGATCTGCGACGTTTCAACTTGGTTTCAACGGAGTCAAAATATTAACAATCTTACGATACGTTTCTTTCAGAGGAATAGGAAGGGTTTAGTGCCAAGTCCTCTGCACAAGACGCAGTTCAAACGATTCTTCGGCTGTATTGCTACGATAATGGAGGCTCAGCTTCTCTCTCTGTGCGAAAATAGTCTGCAAGAATTCATGAATTTTCTCATCAGGGGCCAGGTGAAGTCGGATCGGTGATTCGGAGTATCTCGTAAAGATCAGTTAAAACTTAATAATCATCGTCTGTAGCCTGCTAAATGCGAATTTCACGTGGACGTGATAATTAAGTCCGAGAGTCTAGATTTTCGACCGTCCTTCGAGGAATTCAAAGACGCGCTTTGCGGGATTTTGGACCGCATATGCAAAGCCGTTACGGAATTCGATACGTTGGAGACACAGCTTTACTTGGACTGGTCGGGATCGTTGGATGTTCTACAAGTAAGATGGAAATTATGACCGATTAGCGTCTATACATACCCTTGTGTAAATTCGTAATGACATTTTGAAATTCACTGCAGCCCAAAGTAAACCATTTTATGGTGGAGTCGCAGAAGCGGGAGATAATCGATCTGATAGATTGCGAGAAGATCGTTCCGGAGCGAATACAGATTTCGTTGGAAGAGTAATTATCTATAGAGTTTTTTCTCGTTCATTTATTTCTGATTTTCAGCGATCGGTGAAATCGTGTTTGTTCGTTACAGGTACGAATATCTGTACAACAACGACGAGTACCGTACGGTGAAGAGCTTCACAAGCGACGAGAACCGAACGCTGGAGGAATACGGGGAAATGATGGAGCGTTATCGGTCGCTTATGGCGATGATCCCGCTGAAAATCGAGAGGACAGCGTTCACCGGCCTCTTTAAAGTATCACGAAAAATATTTATCGAGACAGTCGTCGATAACGTGAATCGGATACAAAATCTTCTTATCGATAATCTCGTCAACAAGTACCAGCTCATTGCAGTCAGGCGAGTATTTTATTTCTCCTAGTCTCGCGAACAGAAAGAACGCTAAATCGGGTATACGTAAAATCTGATACGGTAAAAGTTCAGAACAACCCCGAGGATTTCGATTAAAATCGAAGGCTTGTCTTGTGCCGGCTATTTAATCGCGAGTATACCGATCTAGCTAATAGATAGCTAATATCTAAGAAAGTGACGATGGAGGGGTTTGAAAGGGGAAAAATACGATCGAGAAGCAATTGTTGGTGCAGGGCCGCAGAAGAGTACGAAGCCATAGCAGATCGGGCTTTGGGCACGCCCGCCAACACAGCAGCCTTGACGGAGTTGATCGCGTTCGTTAGGAAATCCGTGGACGGATCCCTGAAGCAACTGGAGGTCAATCTCTACGATATACTTCAGCACGTTCTCCTTTTGTCGGATTACCATGTTCTCGCGGATGCCGAGGTCGACGCCAACAATACCGCGTTTCAATGGTACCACCGATTTCCCGATATCCTAGCGGAAAACGAAGTTTTGGTGGCTACGAAGACGGTGGAGTTTCAGGAGGCTCTGCGAAGTATTATCGATCGAAAGAATCTGCGCACAGGGAGAAACGGTTGTATCGATTGATCAAACTTTTCCTCGCCAACAGTCAGGTACATCAAATTCGAAGAGGAATTGGACTCTTACGCCAAGCAAGTGGCCGACATTCAATTCTGGGGTGACATAGCGGAGGTTTACAAGTACCAGAAGAGGGCCCAGACTCTGGAGAATAGGCTTATAGCTGCGATGGAGAAAATCGACAAATTCAACGAAGAAGAAGCCGCGTTCGGCTGGGATACCACGCAGTATCCACGACGGAAACAGATCGCGGACCAGCTGAAGCCGTTCAAGCAGCTGTTCGATGCCATCTGCGACTTCATGACCAAGCAGGAACTATGGCTGGGTTCGATGATCGGTAGCTACAGCCCCGAGGACATTGAGAACGACGTCGGACACGCGTACAGGTATAAGAAGGACAGATTTGATTAGATTCGTGATAGAGACGATCTTTCTTTAACATTAAAATATCTTTCGATCGATTAGAACGATATACAAGTTGGAGAAGAGTTTCCAAGAACCGGACCTGAGGGATCTGGCAGGCAACGTACGCGAGAAGATCGAGGACTTTAGGGACCGCATGCCGATCATACTCACATTGGGGAATCCAGGGTTAAAGGACCGTCACTGGGAGCAGATATCGGAGATCATCGGCATTCCCATCAAGGTGGATGCCGACCTGACGTTGGCCAAGGTCCTGGAGATGGGCTTGGACTCGCTGGCCAGCAAGTTTGAGGCGATTTCGGACAACGCGTCGAAGGAGGCGACCCTGGAGAGGGCCATGGATAGGATGCAGAATGACTGGGCCGATCTGGTGTTCACGGTGAACCCTTTCAAGGAGACCGGCACATACGTGATCGCTGGCGTCGACGACATTCAGCTGTTGTTGGACGACCACATCGTCAGGACCGTCACCATAAAGAACTCGCCGAACATCAAGCCCTTCGAAAGCAGAATCTTGTTAGCGACATTAACATTAACATTAAGTTTCCATTAGTTACGCAGACCGTTCCGCGAACTGATTTCTCTTTGACGATTACATAGGACGTGGGAACGGAAAATGCACCTGCTACAAGACATCCTGGACCAGTGGCTGCGCGTCCAGGCGATCTGGATGTACTTGGAGCCGATATTCACATCGCCGGATATTCAGCAGCAAATGCCGGACGAGGGACGCAAGTTTTCAGCGGTAGACAAGACCTGGCGCGACATTATGAAGACGGCCCAGGCGGATCCTCGTGTTCTCTACGTGATCGAGATCGACAAGATGCTCGAGAGGCTGAAGAAGAGTTTTGGCCTCCTGGAGGACATTCAAAAGGGACTGAACGATTACCTCGAAAAGAAACGGCTCTTCTTTCCGCGGTTCTTCTTCCTCTCGAACGACGAGCTGCTGGAGATCTTGTCAGAGACTAAGGACCCAACACGGTAACGCCATAAACAATACGGTAAAGTCGCGTTTAAACGCGCGATCTAATGCTGCGATCGCGTCTCCACCTAGTGTCCAGCCGCATCTGAAGAAGTGCTTCGAGGGCATCCACAGGCTCAAGTTTAACGAGGATCAAGAAGTACTCGCGATGAGGTCGTCCGAGGACGAAATGGTGAACCTGGTCGATATAATATCCACTGCCGCGGCCAGAGGTCAAGTAGAGAAGTGGCTCGTCGAACTGGAAACAATTATGAGACGAAGTATCAGGCACATGGTGGAGCAGGCCATACAGGCATATCCGCGAAAGCAGAGGAAGGACTGGGTGCTCGAATGGCCGGGTCAAACGATTCTCTGCGTCGGTAAGATGTATTGGACTTTACGTATCGAGGAGTCCATGTTGCAGGGTGCTGCTGGTTTGAATGGGTATCTCGAACAGTGCCAGTCGGAGCTGAACGACGCGATATTACTGATCAGGGGAAAGTTATCCAAGCAGAATCGTATCACTTTAGGTGGAGATTCATTTAAATTCTTTAAATTCTTCATATTCTCGAAACTTATCAAATTCATCAAATTCTTCAAAACGTTTTAGAGGCCCTGGTCACCCTCGATGTCCACGGGAAAGATGTACTGATAAGTCTCTGCAAAGAAGAAGTGATCAAAAACACCGATTTTAGATGGCTGTGCCACCTTCGCTATTACTGGCTGGTTAGAAAATCAAAAAGCATTCTCGCGGACAAGAAACATTCTGATCAAACATTTCAAGCATTGCCCTTTGCAGGAAGACAACATGTGGTCGTACATGATCAACTCACGTTTGAGATACGGTTACGAGTACCTCGGGAATTCGCCGAGGCTAGTGATCACGCCGCTGACGGATCGATGCTACCGGACTCTATTCGGTGCCCTGCATCTCCATTTGGGCGGCGCGCCGGAGGGACCGGCGGGCACCGGGAAAACGGAAACGACCAAGGATCTGGCAAAGGCCGTGGCGAAACAGTGCGTCGTTTTCAACTGCTCCGAAGGTCTGGACTATCTTGCCCTGGGCAAGTTCTTCAAGGGCTTGGCCTCCTGCGGCGCTTGGTCCTGTTTCGACGAGTTCAATCGAATCGATCTCGAAGTGTTGTCGGTAGTCGCGCAACAGATCCTGACGATTCAACGCGGGATCAACAGCGGCGCGGAGAGGATGATGTTCGAGGGCACGGACATCTTCCTAGACCCAACCTGCGCCATCTTCATAACGATGAACCCCGGTTACGCTGGTAGATCAGAGTTACCGGACAATCTGAAGGCCCTGTTCCGGCCGGTGGCTATGATGGTGCCGGACTACGCGCTAATCGCGGAGAACACTCTGTATTCGTACGGGTTCTACAACGGCAGGCCGCTGGCGGTGAAGATTGTGACCGCCTACAAGCTTTGCTCGGAACAACTCAGCAGTCAGGGTCACTACGACTACGGCATGAGAGCCGTAAAGTCCGTTTTGGTCGCCGCCGGCAACCTGAAGCTTCGGTACCCGGACCAGTCCGAGGACATCCTTATGCTGAGAAGCATCCTCGACGTGAACTTACCAAAGTTCCTCGTTCACGATCTACCTCTCTTCGAAGGAATCGCCTCGGACCTGTTCCCCGGCGTTCGTCTACCGACCCCAGACTACGGTCACCTGAACGCTTGTGCCATGGATGCCTGTGCCACTGCGAACATCCAGTGCACGGACTTCTTCATCGAGAAGATCCAGCAGATTTACGAGATGATGATCGTCAGGCACGGATTTATGATCGTCGGGCTGCCGTTCGGCGGGAAAACGTCCGCGTATAGGATACTAGCGAATTGTCTGGCCCTGTTAGAGGAAAGGCAGTTGATGGATGAGCACCGGGTGGAGATAACGGTTATTAATCCGAAGGCGATCACGATGGGCCAACTGTACGGCCAATTCGACCCTGCCTCGCACGAGTGGAGCGACGGCGTTCTGGCTGTCAGCTACAGAGCGTTCGCCACTTCCGTCAACGAGAATCGGAAATGGCTGGTATTCGACGGGCCGGTAGACGCCCTCTGGATCGAGAACATGAACACCGTGCTCGACGACAACAAGAAGCTCTGCTTGACCTCTGGCGAGATCATTCAGCTGGCGCCCACCACCAATTTGATCTTCGAGCCCATGGACTTGGAAGTGAGATTGTTTCTTTCTTAGCCTATTTTCTTATTATTTTCTTATTAATTTTCGTATTCTTTGCGCTTTCGTCGGGCTCTTCGCGATACTACTTTAGCGGAGTCTTGGTGTTCATTTATAAATTCAACACCAGGTGGCCTCGCCCGCCACAGTGTCCAGATGCGGCATGATCTACATGGAACCAGTCAGCCTGGGTTGGTCGCCACTCCTGATCTCCTGGTTGAACACCCTGCCAGACACGTTCACCGAACACCTGAAGAACCATTTGAGCGATATGTATACGAGATTCTCCCCGCCCCTTCTACATTTGCTGCGAAGAGGTGGCATAAAGGTGCGAACAATTCGTCCGATCGACCTAGATTTTTAAGTAAAACGATCATCAACGAGTGTTTCCACCGCTCTTTTTCCCGTAGGAATTGATCACGATGCCCGATGCGAACCTAATAAGATCGGTGACGTATCTGTTCGACTGTTTCCTCGAGGACTTTCGCGACGAGAAGTACCTACTAGCCTTGTCTGATCTAGATATGCGAGCGCAAGTGGAGGTAACCGTTTCTTACCGCGATAGTTTCGAGTTGAAAGGATAGTCTCGGGAGACCGGGACTGGCATCCGACTGTTCCGATCTAACCTGTCGCAGGGTTGCTTCTTCTTTTCCTGCATTTGGGCGATGGGAGGCACGTTGAGCTCGGGATCGAAGGAGGCGTTCAGCGAGCTGTTCAGAGCTCTGACGAACAGGGAGTTTCCCGAGGACGTCAGGCAACGTTTCGACATCTCCGAGGACACCGGAGATCCTCCGAAGCCTTACGTGGTGAACATACCTATGGCCGGACTAGTTTTCGATTACAAGTTCGTGAAGGAGGGCAGAGGAAAGTGGAGGCCCTGGACGGAGGACTTGCAAGACGTTCCGCCGATTCCGAAAGACATGCCGGTGAACCAGGTGATCGTCCCGACGGTCGAGACCGTGCGCTACATTCACCTGTTCAAGCTGCTCGTCGGTAACCAGAAACCGATCCTCGTGGTCGGCCCGACCGGGACAGGCAAGTCCGTCTACATCATGGACTTTCTCCTGAAGAAGAACGACCCGGAAACGTACAAGCCGCTGTTTGTGATATTCTCGGCGCAAACCACCGCCAATCAGGCTCAGGAGATCATCATGGGCAAGCTCGATAGGAGGAAGAAGGGGCTCTACGGTGCACCGCCGGGGAAACACTGGGTGGTGTTCGTCGACGACTTGTCCATGCCACAAAAAGAGCAATACGGAGCACAGCCGCCTATAGAATTGCTCAGACAGTGGCTGGACCATCGGACTTGGTACGACGTTAAAGAAGTGGCCCCCATAGAGTTGGTGGACGTGCAGTTGATTTGCGCCATGGGCCCTCCGTCCAGCGGTTTGGACGTCACGCCCAGGTTCAAACGACACTTCTTTACTCTCGCCATCTCAGAGTTCTCCGACGATGTCCTGACCACCATATTTGGCAAGTTGATGGAATGGCACCTTGATAGAAAAGAGTTTCCACAGTTTTTCCATACCTGCGTCGATTACGTCGTCGACGGAACGTTGGACGTTTACAAGGAAACGAGGCAGCATCTCCTGCCAACTCCTGCCAAGTGTCATTACCTGTTCAACTTGAGAGATTTCTCCAGAGTGGTCCAAGGAGTGCTGCTCTCCACTCCCGAAACAATCGCGGAGCCCGTAAGCTGGACCCCATTGCTTTTTTTAGTTCTATTCTCGATCCTCTGTTTCCGCTTCTGATACTGTTTTTTTTTTTTCAGGTCGGCATGAAGCGGCTATGGGTTCACGAGGTTCTCCGCGTTTACGGCGATCGATTGGTGGACGACACGGACGTTAAATGGCTCGTCGAGCAGATACGAGTCACGGTGTCTACTTATTTAGACGACGATTTGAATCGTATGTTTGAAAGCTTGAGCGACAGAAGCGGCATGGTACGTTCTACGATCACCGTCGGTTCATGATCCCACACCAGAGAGTATCCTCGATTACAATTATCGATCGTCGTGTATCACAGGTGACGGAGACGGAACTTCGAAATCTGATCTACTGCGACTTCCAAGATGTCCTGGCCGATAAGAAATTGTACCAGGAAGTCGCCAACTTGGACAATCTTACCTTGACAGTCGAAGAATACCTTAGAGAGTACAATTCCATTTCAAGAACGCCGATGAACCTCGTGCTCTTCAGGTTCGTCCAAAGCATCGTTAGCATGCTTTTTTACCGTTTGCTATCGATCGAAATAATGAAGACGAGCTTGTCTTACTTTTTTTTTCTACGGAAATTAGAACACGTTGATACGGTCGCGATCCAATTGTAAGATATTGTTGCAGTCCGACGATTGAATGAACTTAGCTGGCGGGTAGATAGGTCGATGAAATCGGACGACAGAATTATGAATTCGATAGAAACGATATCACACGTTTCGATACAGATTCGCCATCGAGCACCTATCGAAGATCTGTCGAGTGATGATGCAGTCTCGCTGCCACGCCCTGTTAATCGGCGTGGGTGGTTCAGGTCGTCAATCGTTGACCAAGCTGGCGGCGCACATCTCCGATTACGAGCTGTTCGGCGTGGAGATGTCGCAGCAATACGGGGCACACGAGTGGCGCGACGACCTCAAGGACATTCTGAGAAAGAGCGCGTTCAGTGAGCTGCACTCGGTGTTTCTGTTTATGGACACGCAAGTTAGGGAGGAGACGTTCCTGGAGGATATCAGCAACCTGCTCAACTCGGGGGAGGTGCCGAACATATTCGCCGCGGACGAGCTGACGGACATCTGCGAGAAGATGAGGACGATCGACCGGCAGAGAGACAAGTCTCTGCAGACGGACGGCAGCCCGGTGGCATTGTTCAACTTTTTCGTGGAAACGGTCCGCGAACATCTGCACGTGGTCGTCACGATGTCGCCGATCGGCGAAAATTTTCGGCTGAGGATCAGAAAGTTCCCGGCTCTGGTCAATTGCTGCACCATAGACTGGCTGCAGTCCTGGCCCGAGGATGCCCTGCTGGCCGTAGCTACAAAGTTCTTGGGTGAGATCGATCTGACGGCGACCGAACGCAACGCTTGCATCGAGATGTGTCAGTTCTTTCACACGTCCACCCAGGATCTGACGCAAGAGTTCCTCAGAAAAGCGAAACGGTACAACTACGTGACCCCGACCTCCTACCTGGAGCTCATCCAGACGTTTAAGGGACTGCTCGCGAGGAAGAGGCAGCAGGCGGTCGACGGAAAGAAGCGGTACGAGACAGGCTTGGAGCGGTTGGACAGCACTCACAAACAAGTGGAGAAAATGCAAGAGATCCTGGTCGCGTTACAGCCGAAGCTGCTCGTCGCGGCCAAAGACGTCGAGGCCATGTTCCTCGATGTTCAAAAACAGAGCGACGAAGCCGCCGCCATCGAGCAAGTCGTCGCGCAGGACGAAGAGGCCGCTATGGTGCGCGACTCACACGTTCTCGAGAATGTCGAGACGATTTTATTTAAGTGCCGCTATTTGCTTTTGCGGGACAGTCGCGGTTATCGCTCTCTCTCTCTCTCTCTCTCTCTCTCTCTCTCTTCGTTGCACGCTTCCGCTTTGCGGTACGTTAACGTAACGAGATTTTAGCTACGACAGGATCCTTGGGTTTCCAGGTCGTGGCGAGCGAAGCGGACGCCATTCGAGAAGAGTGCGACGCAGACCTGCAGGAGGTGATGCCGATCCTGAACGCAGCGAACGCAGCCTTGAACACCTTGACCGCGCAGGACATCCAGATCGTGAAAGCCATGAAGCGTCCTCCGGCGGGTGTCCGGCTGGTTATGGAGGCGGTCTGCATCTTAAAAGTACGCTCGATACTCCCGCGAATGATAGGAATCGTCGAGAAGCGACGTGTCTCTAAGCGATTCAAATTTGGCTAGGACGTGAAACCGGAGAAGGTCCAAACTCCGGAAGGACCTTCGGAGGACTACTGGAAGGCGTCTATGCGGATACTGGGCGACATCAAGTTTCTCGAGAACCTGATGAACTTTGACAAGGACAATATCCCGGAGCGGATCATAAACAAGATCCGCACAACGATTCTCACGAACCCGAATTTCGACCCGGAGAGAATCAGACAGGTTTCGACTGCCTGCGAAGGTCTTTGCCGATGGGTGTTCGCCATATCCGAGTACGACAAAGTGGCGAAGGTCGTGGCGCCGAAGAAGCAAGCGCTGGCTTCCGCGGAGGAAGTCTACTCGGCCGCGATGGCGCAGCTGACTCTGAAGAGGAACCAACTGCAGGAGGTGCGCAAGAAGCTGGCAGCGCTCGAAGATCTTTTGGCGCAGAGAAAAGCCGAGTACCAGGCGATGACGGACGAGGTGACCGAGTGCGAGGAAAAATTGAGGAGAGCAAAGGAGCTGATCGGCGGACTGGGCGGCGAGTACACAAGGTGGTCGGAGACTGCCCTGGAGCTCGGCGAGCTTTATCACAAGCTGACGGGCGACGTGCTGATCGGGTCCGGCATCGTGGCCTACTTGGGGGTCTTCACCACTCCGTACAGGCAGCGGCAGATCGAGAACTGGATCGAGATCTGCACCAAGTTGAACGTCTATTGCACGCCGGACTTCCAGTTGACCCAGGTCCTCGGCGATCCTGTGCTGATCAGGTCTTGGAACATCTTCGGCCTGCCCAGTGACCTGTTCTCGGTCGACAACGGCATCATCGTCGCCAACTCCCGGCGATGGCCGTTGATGATCGATCCTCAGGGCCAGGCCAACAAGTGGGTCAAGAACATGGAGAAGGAGGCGAACGTTAATGTGATCAGGCTGACCCAGAGCGACTACGCGAGGGTCCTGGAGAACGCCGTTCAATTCGGTCAGCCGGTTCTCTTGGAAAACGTTGGCGAGGAGTTGGACGCTGCTCTGGAGCCGCTTCTCATGAGACAGACGTTCAGGACCGGCGGCACTACCTGCATCAAGATCGGGGATTCGATCATCGAGTACTCGGACGACTTCCGGTGAGGGGGTTGATCGCTCTTTCCATTCTCGCTGTTCAAAGCGAAGCCTTCCCTGAAATCTATATTCCACCATGTTCCGTTGTCGTTGCGCCAGGTTCTACATCACGACCAAGCTGCGCAATCCTCATTACCTGCCGGAGGTGGTGGTCAAGGTGACCCTCTTGAATTTCATGATCACACCGATCGGCTTGGAGGATCAGCTTCTCGGTATCGTGGTGGCGAAGGAAAGGCCCGACCTGGAGGCCCAGAAGAACCAGCTGATCGTTCAAGGAGCTGCCAACAAAAAGTATAACGTCGAGGATGTTTCTTGCCGTAATATTCGCAGCCGTAACGCGTCTCTATCCTCGCGAGCTTTCTTTCAGAATGCTGAAGGAAATCGAGGACAAGATATTGGAGGTGCTCTCGACGTCCGAGGCGAACATTCTCGAGGACGAGAGCGCGATCGCTATCCTGAGCTCCTCGAAACACCTCTCGAACGAAATAGTCGCGAAGCAAGCGACGGCGGAGATAACGGAGAAGTCCATCGACGAGGCGAGATTAGAGTACACGCCGATAGCTGTTTACAGCACCGTTCTATTCTTCACAATAGGTAGCTCGCTTATAGCAATCGCGACGCCAACCGCCATCTTGTTCAATATTTCCTGATATTTTCCCCTGTTTTTACATCGAATCTCACATATTCGTTATTCTCCAGTTTTCACGAATTTTCTCCGATACGTTTCCTAATCAGCGATAATCAATTCGATGTTCAAAATATCGACGAGTTAACGAAACATTGTTGCTCCTCAGCGGTTCTGGCGAACATCGACCCGATGTATCAGTACTCGTTGGTCTGGTTCGTGAATCTCTTCAAGAACACGATCGACAACACAGAGGCGGTGGAGAACGTAAAGCAGCGGCTGCAGGATCTGACGAGGGAGTTCACCTATTCGCTTTACGTGAACATATGTCGGTCGTTATTCGAGAAGGACAAGCTTCTGTTCTCGCTGCTGCTCTCGGTGAACCTGATGAACAAACGCGGAGAGATCTCGATGCCTCAGTGGATGTTTCTGTTGACTGGCGGCGTGGGCCTCGAAAATCCCTTTGCGAATCCTGCGCAATGGCTGCCCTCGAAATCCTGGGACGAGTTGTGTCGACTGGACAACGTTCCCGGATTTCAGGTATTCGTGGTCGAAAGATGTCGCGCAACCGCCGCGAGTACAGCGTTTTTGCGATGCTTTTTTCGCTTTCGTGTTTAGGGCTGCAGAGATTCCTTCGCGGCCAACCTGAACGCTTGGAAGGTCGTTTTCGATCACACGGAGCCTCACACTTTACAGTTCCCCGCGCCTTACGACCAGCTCGAACTTTTCCAGAGAATGCTCGTGCTACGATGCATTCGTCCCGACAAACTCGTTTCGGCAGTGCAAGGATTCGTCGAAGGTAGGAACTCGTTGGTTCCAAGGTAGTAGGCATTACGTTACTTCCATCACCCACTAATTATAATAATTCTTCGAGAAACGTTCGACATCGACGTAAAAAATCCTTCGCTACCGCGATCGTTTTAGAGCAATTGGGACGACAGTACATCGAACCGCCGCCCTTCGACCTGTTGTCCTCGTTCGCCGATTCTTACGCCTGCATCCCTCTGATATTCGTCCTCACGCCTGGCGCAGACCCCATGGCGGTCCTCTTGAAATTCGCGGACGACCAGGGGTTCGGGACCAGCAGACTGTTCTCGCTGTCTCTGGGTCAAGGCCAGGGCGTGATCGCCGCCCAACTGATAGACGACGGGGTGAAGAACGGCACCTGGGTTGTTTTGCAGAATTGTCATCTCGCCAAGAGCTTCATGCCCCAATTGGAGAAGGTGGGAAAATTAATTTTTAACCAGCTCGTTACGCCAACGAGGACCTTGATCAATGTCACGTTTAGGATCACGTTTCAGATCTGCGAGACTTTCACCCCGGAAACCGTGCATCCCGATTTCCGGCTATGGCTGACCAGCTATCCGGTGGACCATTTTCCCGTTAGCGTGCTGCAAAACGGTGTCAAGATCACGAACGAGCCGCCAAAAGGATTGCGAGCGAACATAGTCAGGTCCTTGCTGCAGGTAATAAACAATAAGGGAGACACGATTATGGGGGGCGGTGAACAACGACGGCGGACTATGGACAATATGTATAATGTGGATAACGCAAAGGGGGTCGCGTAGGATCCGATATCCGACGACGAGTTCTTCGAGACCTGCAAGCAGAAGATACCCTTCAAGAAGCTGATCTTTTCTCTGTGCTTTTTCCACGCGATCGTCCAAGAGCGGCGAAAATTCGGGCCGATCGGTTGGAATAATCAGTACGAGTTCAACGAGACCGACCTAAGGATCAGTGCGTTGCAGCTCAAGATCTTCTTGGATCAGTACGCCGACGTGCAATTCACAGCTCTCAAGTATTTAACAGGTATCGCGCGAGCATCGACGTCATTCTTTTTCCGGATCGATCTTGGACCTTCTAAAATAGCAATACCGCGACAATTCAAGAGTCCGCGTTTCTATCGTTCGGAACAACCGGAGCGAACGCCCAAGCAAGTCGGTTTTGGTCGCCACCACCAAGTAATGGAATCGTTTGCCAGGCGAATGCAATTATGGCGGACGCGTGACGGACGAATGGGACAGGCGAACTTTGAACACCATCCTCGCAAAGTTCTACTCCTCGGAGCTGCTAGAAGACGAATTCCTGTTCGACCCAAGCGGCCTGTATTACGTGCCCCGGGTCCAAGATCGGGCCGATTTTCTCGAGTACGTCAAGTCGTTCCCGATGACCACGGCTCCCAGCGTCTTCGGCATGAACGAAAATGCAGACATCATCAAGGACCAGCAGGAAACAACGTTGATGCTGACCTCCGTGTTGGCGACGCAGGTAAATGTTCGCGAACACGCGAGTCGGACGATTCTACAACTAATTTCATTCTGCCCTCGTTGCGTAGACGGTTCAGGGACTCAACGTAAGTCTTATCAAAGCATAATTCATCTGCAACGAGTAGTTGTTTGTGCGACGTAGCCTGTTTCATGCGCGCGTTTCTGTTTTAGCTCGGTCAGGAAGCGTTCGACATACAGGTAACGGAGGTATTTTCGTTCAAACTTGAACACCGTGTCAATACGCGTCTTGATTCCACAGGAATCAAGATGTATATCGCTGCTTATTCGATTAGATTTGCCAAGTTGCTAACCAAGCAGCTATTCGGTCTTCTCTTCCGTATCGATGGAACGACGGATCGACAGACTCCTCTCCGCAGAGAATTGTTCCACCGTTTAAAGATACGGACTAGAGCTTGCTCCATTCGGTTCGGTACACGCCAGCACTCTATCGCACTCGGCCAACCACGCTCAGTACCACTTTCGCTTGTTCGCAGACCGCTAGCACCGCCTTCGACCATACAAATTCCTACAGATTTAACGGATCGATCGGTTATATTACAACGGTCGCTGTTCGTGGCCGCTGTCGATTCGAAAATCACGCAAATCACGCAAATCACGCGAATCACGAGTGAACGGGTCGACCGGGGCCGATACTCGGCAGAGATATCGCGTAGCGACGTCCTGCTGGTAGACGGGGCGAGGAAGAGTAGGTGGAACGCGAATTTCCGCGGCGACGTGGTGCACGATCTCGCGTTGCCATTATCTTTCCTTCATTAATTCCGCGACAATTAAGGCGCGGACCGGCCGTGTTTCATATAATATATAATAGTGGTACTCTATGTACCTAAATGTATTCCGCGGGACGAATCGTGCCAACTACTAACGAGCCACCGTGTTGCTTCGGCCGTCCTCCTCCAATTAGGATACCGGGGAAACGGAAACAGACACGGGCAAGTCGCCCGACGAGATCGTCTACGGGGTGGCGTCCGATATTCTCTCAAAGTTGCCCGAGGACTTCGATCTCGAAGCCGCGCTCGCCAAGTATCCGACGTTGTACAATCAAAGCATGAACACGGTGCTGGTACAAGAAATGGGAAGATTCAACAAGCTGCTGCGAACGATCAGGAATAGCCTGACGAATGTTCGGAAAGCGATCAAAGGTAAACGACCGAGCGACCAACCGACCGACCGACCGACCGACCGACCGACCGACCGACCGATCGACCGACCGATCGAGCACAACGATCGATCAATCTTTTCGCAGACATCTGAACTCGATTTAAATTCAAGGTCTGACGACGATGAGCTCGGACCTGGAGGAGGTCCACGCGTCCATAATCACTGGCAAGATACCGGGTACGTGGATGAGCAACTCGTACCCTTCCCTGAAGCCATTGGGCAGTTACGTTCAGGACTTTCTGAAGAGGCTCGCCTTTCTTCTGGTGAATAGATATTTCTCTTTAGAAAAGAATCAACGAGTTTCTGAATTCTGACGCGTACCTTTGATTTCTTTCCAGTCGTGGTACGACGAAGGACCACCCTCGAGCTTCTGGATCTCCGGCTTTTACTTCACCCAGGCGTTTCTCACCGGCGCTCGTCAAAATTACGCGAGAAAGTACTCGATACCCATAGATCTCCTGATTTACGACTTCGTCCCTTTGAAGGGGACCGCGTTCGCGGACCCGCCGGCCGACGGCGTTTACGTTTACGGGCTGTTCTTCGACGGGGCGAGATTCAACACGGAGACCATGAACGTGGACGAATCGTTGCCGAAAATCTTGTACGACGCCGTCCCCTACGTGAGTAACATTTCAGCGCAGCTCTTCTTTTTCTAGAGGTTCGCGCACCTCTCTACGAGTTCGGCCCGCGATCAACCCCCTCTGAACGATCGCTCTTCTATACAATACCTCTAGATCTGGATGATACCGGCGAAAAGGGACCAAGTACCGGAGAGGCGCGCGTACACCTGCCCCGTGTACAAAACTGCCGAGAGGAAGGGCGTTTTGTCGACGACCGGCCACTCGACCAACTTCGTAATCGCCATGCAGCTCCCGACGGAGCGTCCGCCGGAACACTGGATCCTGCGAGGCGCGGCTATGCTCTGCCAATTGTCCGATTAAACCGATTACCAGCGGACCCAGGTTCTACGTTTATTTCGATCCTCGCGATCGCGTTTCCGTTTCACCTTTTGCTACCGAGTCGTTTCGCTACAACGATTCGTGTGCCTCGAAACTCGAGCGTTTCTCTCCGGACGAATGCCAAGTGCTCCTCTCGCATCTTGTCTCGACGAATTCAACGTGGAAACGCGTGTCCGTGAGCGCGGCTCGTCCAACTTTTTTTTCTCGAAGAGCAACCACGAGTCCCCTTTGAATCGTGGACTCGATCGCGAAGGGACGTTCGACCGCCTATTCTCGATAGAAAACGTTGCGCCGAAGGCTCCTCCGAATGTCGTTTCACCGGCCCGGAGGCCTCGACCCATCCTTGAACTTTCAGTTTCTAGAACGTTTTTCTAATTTCGTCGCTTCGGCATCTAAAATTTCCTGTTAGCCGCGGCCGCGGCCACCGCCGCTCGACTTTGCCAATCTTTCGCGGCTACGCCAGAGTTGCGCTGCTGCGGTCTTCCCTACAACAGGTGGCGGCGGAACCGTCTCCGTCCGAGGTCTCCGAAAATCAATCGAGCGTGCAACACGCTCTAAAAATTTCCAAAGGATCGCGTTCCAAAACCGATCGCCGATCCGCTGCTCGTTTGTCTCGCAGCCTTGCTCGCCTCTCCGCCTGCTCGAGAAAATCTCCCGAACCGTATCTCTGCGAGCAACCGCGAAAACTTTCTGCGGACACGTATACGGAACGTTTAACCCAATCTCCGAAGCGTCAACAAAATCGAAAGCACGCCCCATCGGCAAGAAACGCGTCGACACACCGTCTTGAGAAAGTTGACTTTGTACGACGACTAACCAGCTAACCAGCGTCTCTCCGGCCGTCGTCGGGTTCCCGCGAACCATCCTCTCGACGAGCGGGCAAATCCGCCGCAAAATCGTGATTCCTATGTAAACGGTTATCGTAAATATTGCAAGCGGTATCGAGTGCTCGCAGCCAGGTGCGGGAGAGATTTCGAAGGCAGCGTGCGTCCGCGTACGCGGTCGCAGGAGATAGCGCGATAGGCCAGCGTGGATCGGTCTGTGACGGTGGAACGGGTACGGGTGCTCGGTCGACGGAGGGGGGCGGCGCGGGGACGGCACAGGGAGAAACAGCGGGATGAAAAAGAGCAGAGCGAGTGGAGAGAGAGAGAGAGAGAGAGAGAGAGAGAGAGAGAGAGAGAGAGAGAGAGAGAGAGAGAGAGAGAGAGAGGCGAGCGCGGTATATTGAGAGGCAGGATGGTTCGGGGGTGGTCGGTGGGTGGGTTCAGGGGTTGGTGGCGGCACCCTGTCTACCCGGACCGAGATCGCCGGAGGCTCGTTGCCTAGCGACCTCGTATTGATCTCTCCCCGTATCTCGGCTTCTCCCCCTTCCCGCGTGATTCTCGACCCCCTCGGTGCCTAGCTCTCTCTTTCTCGCTCTGCCTCTACATTCAATCCTCGTCCTGTTCCCTATTCCCGTCTTCCCGTCTTTCGTTTTCCCGTCTTCCCGTCTTCGTTCGGTTCCTCCCATCGTACTTTTCTCGTCTTTCGCTCTCGTTCTCGTTCTCCTTCTCGTTCTCGTCTTTCGCTCTCGTCCTCGTTCGGACCCTGATCTCCTACGTTTCTCTACGTTCGCCCCCGCAGGCATCCGGTCCCTTCTTCTATTAGGTTTCTTTCTGTTTGCGCGTTTCGAGTGCTTTCCACTCGAGAGAAAGAAAAATGGTGTCGTTCCGCAGGAGCAAGGCGACGGGATTACAATCGAATGATTATCCTTTCTCCAGCTTCTACGCCCACCGCGTCTCTACCCTCGCGGGATAAAAATTCTCGGACGTTCCTTTCGATCGCAATGAAACCCGCGATTGCCTTTCTTTAAGAGGGATCTCGAATGTCGTGCTGTTGGCTCCGTTCGGTCGCCGTCGGAACTGCCGACAGGGCGACTCTTACAATCGGCTGTATCGTAGAAAAATCGGGGGATGCGGTTCCGTCGATAATTTGGGTAATTCGCGGGCACCGGGAAAAGGAGGCGATCGAAGAGAGTCGAAGGACCGTGGGAGGAGGTTGGCAAACACCGATCTCGTCGCTGCTCCGGACTCGAGCGCCGGATGATGGGGCGGTATTAGATTTCGAATGCGTTTAAGGGAAGCGGATGATAAATATTCATTTATCCCGATGGCGCGCGCGCGCGCGCGCGCGCGCGGCTGACGTTCCCTGGGAGGAGAGCCTCGAAAGGATGTAATTAAAGCTTGCACAGCAGCCTCGATACACCCGGGATATCGAAGTTACCGCCGCGTCGCGACCCCTTTAAACCAACGTTTCGTATAATCCGATACTTACACTTTCGTTCAATTTTGCGCCGACGCGACCCGACGACGGCATTCCGAACGAACGGGACTGTCGTTTCGCCACGCTGGCCACGCTCGCGAATCTCCCAGTTTTCTCAAGATTTTCCTCCAAATTCTCTCAACGCCGACTCTAGGTTCGCGCGTTGTACATATTCTGCTAAGCGTAGCGAGTTCGATCTATATCGAGTAGGTCGAGAGTCGCGAGAAGGAATTTTTGGTGTTTGGCGAGAGCGAGGGAGTGTCGCGGAATCGAAGAATTTCGAAGCAGCGACTCGCCTGCCGCGCGCGAGCTTCGTGAAATTCACCGACCGAGGGATGAGCAAACGCGGCAGTTGCATCCGTATCTCTTCCGCTACGTTACCTCGATCGAACATCTTGCCAGCCCGCCCCTCGCCTCGCCTCGCCTCGCCTCTTCGCGATGTCCGCGCTGCTAGCTGAATCGCGTTGCCTCCATTCTTCTACGTGCCAGCAAATCTTTGCTTTAGTATCCGTGAAACGATTCGCGATTACAAGAGAGTAGAGTCGAATTGATATCATGGCTGTTGAAAGCATTGGAAATCGATGGCGTCGGAGAAGCGTCCTGTTTCGGGAAAACGGACAGGTTCAATTTGAGCAAGAAATTCGAGAGCGAACACTGCGATATCGTCGGTGCGGTACGCGCGACGTCGTATTCGAGGAATCCAACAGCTACCACTGTGTCAGGAAACTACATTTATTTACAGTAACATCGACTACGACGACGCGCAGCAACGAGAAGATCGTCTCAATGAAATTTTTTCCTCGACGCTCGACGCCTGATGGAAGGAGACCCCGTTTTCCCTCTTGTTCCAATCCGCGGCGCGTCCTCTTTGTCCGTTTCCTTCCCCATCAACGGACCCGGTTCTTCTCCGTTACACCCTGCGAGGCTCTTCCCCCATTGGCAAAGCGACCTTCGTCCGAATTTCCTTGTCGGTCGTGGTCGCGACGAGGCGAGAATTTCGGGGGTGGCCGAAGAGGGGGTGGCATTCGAAAACGGCGCAGTTCTAGCTTCGCGGAACCAATAGGGAATAGGGTCGCGCTCGGGGCCAGACGCGAGGCAACGAACACGATTTCACGAGATAATGACCCGGAGGGCGAGGATTCGAAGCGATCTCGTCGTTGCGAGAACGAGTCTTTGTGCCGGTTAATCCGGAATATGGAGCTTCGGATCTCGTTAGGACTCGCTGAACTTTCAATTAGATTTCTGTGGAGAATCGCGAACAAGTTGGCGCCCGGGTGGCCGGTTTACGCGATGACGGGCAGAACGAATCGCCAGGATCGGTCGACGCTAAATTTAAGGAGGTAATTAATAGCGCTCGTCGAACCGCGGCCGACTCGGTTTCAAAAATTCCGATCGGTCTTCGATATTTCTGAAACGGTCTTTACGATATTCGATCGTCGGGTTTCAAATTATCGAGCCCGATAAAGTCCTTCGAACGCGCGCGATCGATCGGCATCGTTTGCAATGGAACGATTAAAGAGGCCAGATTCGAAATTGAGGTTTTTCGGTTGAGAAATTCGGTTGGAGGAGGCTTTCGAACGATCGGAACGGAGAAAGTCTGATATCGGAGGATGATACTAGAAGGTTGAGGGACTGGATTTATCGGGGGTGTTCACTCGGCTTATCCGTTTAATGCGATCGGAGAACGGAGACAGGGCGAAGGCGAAAGCTGGGCGGCTAGGAAAATTGAACGAATCGTTCGGAAACGGATCTCGCCTCGTGACACCGAAGGCTGACGCTGCTTAGAAGCGAGGAGAAAAATGGTTGCGCGATCAAGGGAGAACCGTTTCCGGTACACCCTTGCTACGAGTCGCATAAAAGCGTAACACGGTCCTTCTCTTTATTCGCAGAATGCGTCGTTTGCGTCGTTTGCGACGTTCCTCGCAATTTCTAGGCCCCTACGTCCTTTTCGAATCCTTGCGAGCTCGGTAATCTTCTTCTTCATCTCCCAACTCGTTTCTCTTCGGTTCAATGGGATTTCTTCGAACGGATCTCGATCGCGAGTAGTTCAAACACGGCTGCGAGAAAGTAGAAAAACGAGATACGATGGGTCAGTTACTTATTTGTTTGCTCACCGAACATTTATGGGGTTTGTGGATACGCGTCTATCTCCAATGGCATCGATTCATCGGAAAGCGTCGTCGCGATCGCTCGCGTTATTAACTACGAACCGATTATTCAAGCTTCCGACTCGATAAATGGAAAATTAACGAGAAACGTTCAATTTATAATCCGTACGGAATACTCGATCAACTTTGATCCGTATCTTTCAAACTCGACAAAGATGGCGTCGACTAGCTCGCGCTTCACCGGCATTCCGGCGATACTCCCAGCTCTTCGATCATTGCACGTTCTATTCACGGCGCCGCGATCCAAAATGTTCGCGAAAGAGACAGTTTCGTCCGCGGGTTTCACGGCGAACGTCCATGATCTAGGATCTCCGGCAAGCGTCTAATTCGCGTTTCCAGACTCCCATTATCCCGAGAGTTCTCCGCAGTCCCGCTTCGATGGAAGCTAGAAAGAAAAAAAACCCGTACCCCAGAGGCTAAGAGACGGACGCGGGCGGAAAGGGACAGTAGTGGTTGAGCATCGGTCCTAAATAATGGAGGAAGCTGCGTGGAGTGTTGGACGTTCCGAAGAGAGGCAGAAAAAGAGGGAGAGAGGGAGAGAGAGAGAGAGAGAGAGAGAGAATAACAGAGAGAAAGAGAAACTACGAGCTTCCGAGATTGGGGTAGAACTGTGTAGAACACGAGGCCTGGGATTGGGGATAGAAGAGGAGTCGGAGCGCAGGCGGTGATATCGTCGCGTCGCGCCGCGCCGTTCCGCGCTGTTCCGCGCCGCGGTCGTGGTCGCCGTCGATGGATGCGAGTGGTCCAGGGAGTTGCAGCGAGTAGGGATGGGTTGCCAGGCAACGTACGTCCACCCTTAAACCTCCGTCCACCCTCTAGCAGCTTCTACCAGCGCCCACCCCGCTCGGTCCCCCAACGTCCCCCGTGTTTGCCCGTTCGCGGACGAGGACTCGGTCGATATACCCAGCCGTTTCCGTCGAACCGGCTCGGGAATTCCCAATTTCCACGACAGGAATTCCGACTTTAAGCTGCCATCTCCTCGGGGAGTCGCGTCGGGCAGCAGCCGATCGCAGCACCTTGCTCGCGGATCGCCGCTTCGTAAGACCGTCTCCGAAATTTGAAAACGAATGACCGAGCACGGGAGACGATCATCCTGACGTGCCAACCCCAACCCCAACCCCAACCCCGTTTGATCCGGCAGCCAAGTGGGGAAGGGGACATCGGTTCGGCGATCGAGTCGGCGTCCCTCCGGATCGTCGAGGCGCGTTATAGAACGACTGTCGGAGGACGATGCTCGCGAACGTACACCGTCGGTCCTTACCTGGCGAAGCGGCAGCGACTGGAGAAATGATTGAGAAACGCAGGCACAATGTACGAGGGCTGAGACGATATTTTTATTAAAAAAAGAAGTATGTACACAGAGTCGTCGAGGGAGTTGTTGTGGCCGTAAGTGGCCGTCGACAGGGTCGGCTACGGGGTAGGACGTCGATGCGGGACACTACAATTCTTTTACAGAGTTCAGACACAAGATACAATGGTGATTTCGATTGGTTTTGGAGGGATCTACGGACGATCGAGGTGCAGCGATTCGAGCCGACGCACTACCGTTCTCGAGACTACGGAGGACGGCAGAAGCGATAGTCGAACTAACCTGTCGTCGCGGCGACGAGGGAATGTCGCCGCGGGTCCGGAGCAGTCCGACGGCTAGGCTCGCGACGGAAAACGTTGAATTTGGTCCGCTCTTGGCATTCACCGCGTGCCTTATGAATTTTGAAAAGTTGGTACATGTAAGCCAGCAGTGAACGCAAGGAGCACAGACTCACGCGTGCGTCTTCGTTCTTGAACCACGTCCGAACTGGTACTGGAACTGGAACTGCACTTCCTCGGGCTGTCTTCCTCGATAATCCACGGAAATTGGTACACTGCGATGATGCCCGCTGGCTCCTCTTCGTGTAACAGATTCTCACGAAATCCCAGGTCGAACGTTCACAATCATTCGAAGCGATTCGCGAATCGAGCCAACGAAAAACTCGAAAAAGAAAAGAACGGATAAAAGAGAGAACGAAAACACGAGATATAAACGATTCGCGACGTCTCGAGGAACGTTCGACGCTGTGTCACAGTTGGTCAACAGCTTCCGGTTCACCGTGAACGACGGACGACGCGTAAAAATGAAATCCGGCGGACAGGAGAGCCCGGAATCCCGAACAACGTCTGGTATCACCGCGCGATGCGATCCGATTGCATTCAAGACACGTCTCGTTCGGTTACGATCCACCCGGTCGGTTCAACGTTCGATAATCGAGGGAGAGAGACACAGTGGGAATGAGGGGGGGGGGGGGGGGGGCGTCGTGGGGGGGGAGGGGGGGGGGGGGGGGGGGGGGGGGGGGGGGGGGGGGGGGGGGGGGGGGGGAGGGAGGGAGGGCAGGGGGTGAAAAAGAGCGGAGGACACACCGCGATGCACGTCGCAATGCGAACTGAGCTTGATGAGCGTCGAAACTGTACTATGGAACGATACCACTCGTCCTGTGGACCCATGATCAGGGGTGGCTAGGGGTGTGAGGCGTCTTGGCGAGGGGTCTGCGGGACGCGCGCGGGCGAACGAGTGAGTGAGAGCGAGAGCGAGAGAGAGAGAGAGAGAGAGAGAGAAGGGGAAGGGCAGGGTAGCTGATGCTCGTCAGTCCCACCATAACTTATTGCTTATTTCGCGGAGGGTGTACGACCCCGTGATATCCAGGGCCGGGGAGCAGCTGACGTTGGGGTTCCATTGTCTGTAGATATTCGCATAATCAAGAAAGCCACCCCATTCCGTAGTTTTCGTGGCGTGGAAAGGGACATATGGGATGCCCTGACTAATATCGACGTCGATCTTGATGGATGCTCGAGGTGGCTCACGGGGCCGGCGCGCGTCTTAAGCTCCGTTTCGAATTCGATCGAGGTTTTGCGGTTCATGGTCCGTAGAATTTACCTTTTCCTGCGCCCCGGTGAGTTATGCGACAACGAACAAATCGTCGAACATACGGACGAAGAGAGGGAGAGCATTATCGCCGGCTCTTTCAGAGAACCGGCAATCGATTTTCGGGGTTCATTGAGGTCGTGCAGGCTCTAGGGAACGGTTTTCCAATTTTCAAGGTGGAGGCTGATCGACGACACAGTTCGACGATCCGCCGGCACCGGGTGAATAGATTTTCTCGTTTATCGCGGCGAAGAAACTCAGTTTTCCTACTGGCACCGTCTACTTCGGACTCTTGAAAATAAACCCTCTACTCTGGTTCGTCGGCATAGAAGAGGTCGAACTAAGAAGTTGAGATTCTTATTCGTTTCTCGTTCTTCTATCAAATCTCGTATTTCAATGTTTTGGATAAAACGTTGGAACGGCAAACAGAAAAATTGAAAACAAGGGTGGTTCGAATAATCGAGACGATCCACCGAATTCGCTGACGAATCTCTCGGCGGTATCAGCCGCGGGACGACGCAATCGACGATCGTAAGGGAGCATGGATCGAGGACTCTGTGCCCTATTCGAATCAGCTAGACTCGCCTAAACACAGATATTCCCCCTGGGAACAGTTCCAGCAAACGATGCTAGAGAGACGTTCTGAGGCGTCCCCTCGCGCGACGCACGGGCATAGCGTCGTCGTCGTCGTCGTCGTCGTCTCGATGCCGATAGCCGATAATTTTGGCGGAGAGACTATCGGCCGATTGTCCCAGAAAGGATCGGTAATTGGGGTTCATTCGGACAAGGCCGGAAACCTCGGTGCAAAGGGTGTTGCTCGTTTTAAAGGGCGCGTGCCCGATCAGGGACGGTGTAGCGGTAGCGGGTGTCAAGAGGGGGTTCCGGGTCCGGGTTCGGGTCCGGGGAGCGCCTGCTCGAAAGCTACGGTCGCCCCAAAGGCCAATTCGCATCCGGCGGCGAGCAGAGGAAGAGCCGAGGGTTTCGATGGCACAATGGGGCATTCCCTCGAAGGGTTAGGACCTCGTCTGCCAGAACTGTGGGTCAGGGTTACCCCCGGAGGGGGGTGTCTCGTCCATCGATTTAAACCCTGCTCTCTTTTCCTCTCCCTCTCTCTCTCTCTCTCTCTCTCATCTATCTCTGTCTGTCGAGCTGCACCCACCCTCCCACAGCCTCGAGCCTATTAACCCCTGCTAAGGAGACCTTCCGAGGCTGAGAATTTAATACGGCGTCGTTTAAACGATGACGAAGCGATCGACGCGTGTCGTTAATTTTCCTTGGACTGAAATTCTGCCGCGCGAGCAGAGAAATCTTCACGGATTTCGAGGTTTGCTCGGTCGAATGAACGGGGGTGGGGGGGGATCGTTTCGGAAGATGAACGCGACGATTCGGCGAGGAGAGGTCGCCCGAGTGCGAAGAACAGGGGTGCGCGATCGGGCGTGCCGCCACGGGATTAATTATACGACTTGTAAAATCTCAAGGACACCGAGCACGCGGGCGCGCGCGCGCGCGCGTTTTGGTATTTATAGCGATTCGAGAACGAGACGAGAACGAGTCGGAGCGTCGATCGAAAACGGTTCGTTCCACCATGAAGCTACGGATACGATCCGATGGAAAGTGATATGGGACACTTTGTACATTATGGAAAAACGTTTGGCGCAGCTCGAGCTCGAGGAAAGTAGATATTGGAAAATGTTGGGGAACGATCGATTCTTACCGCGTTGATTGGCCCGTCACAGGGTCACAGGCAGGGGACGACTCGGAGGATGGCAAGTCCAGGATCGTTGAATGGCTTTACTTTTCACGGGTCCGGGTGTCCTCGTGACGTAATCGAGCACGTGCGCTCGGATTGCGGCCTTCTCAGGTGGGGTGGAGAACGTCACGGTTACCAATCCTCCCCTGAATCCACGCCCTCTTCATCGATCCTGGCGAACCCTCCTCCATTCATGAGACAGAGGCCTGGTACCGGGCCGACGAACCGCATGGTTCTACCTGGTATCTGGAACAAATGAACAGTTTTCACGAGCGAAACAGGGCCGGTCGTCGGCAGGGTGGGAACGAACCTAGGCAGGAAGATGAGGCAGCGATCGCGACAGGGGGCGTTGGGGGCCAAACAGAGAGAAAGAGAGATAGAGAGATAGAGAGATAGAGAGAAAGCGGGAGAGGCGTCTCGGTCTCGACCTCGGGCAGCTGCGTGGTCGTAGGTCAGCAACAGTTTTTCATGGGCAAAGCCTCGGATCTAGGCCTGTCGAGTCTTCGAATAGAGCAAAGCCAGAAAAATTCTCGGCGCGGAAAATTCCTGCCAGATCCGGTGAAACCGCATCATTTTTTTCAAAGATCGTGCCCAAAGCATAGGCTGGTTGGACCGATTCGACGTTGCAGAGCGAGAGACGACGTCCACGAGATCGCGAAGCATCGGAGGACGAGCTCGAGCTGCTTGTAAAACGATTGATTGAGTTTTTTCCATCGGGGTCGAGCCGCCGAGCCACGCTCCACCGGTGACCGGTTATAAATAGAAGGCCGCCGTGAAACTTGTAGCAGGGTTCGTCAGCTGATCACATATTGACAGTTCGATAAGTTGTCCCGCCAGCGTCGTTCGAACCTCGAAACTGCTCCTCGGACAATTAGCCGGACGATCGCGAGATCGTTACCGGTGTATGTATGTGGGCGTGTGCGTCGAGACGACGTGTTCGCCACGATAGCGTCGCGCATCCGAAACGAAGGATCTTCGATGGGGAGGATATCCGTGTTGGAAATCGAGACGCGGACGAAGCGACGAGCCTAGGTCGTAGGTCGTAGGTCGTAGATCCTGAATCGACGGATCGAAGGCGAATGAGGTGGAGGAGGAGGAGGAGGAGGTGGAGGAAGAGAAGCGCGAAGACAACGGTGTTTTTGGGGATACCGATTCGCGGACTTCCGACGCGATCGAGGCCATTCGGATCGTTCGGATGGCGGCTGGAAGTCAGTTTCGTGACAGAAAATTACGAAAATGGTAATTAGGCAGCTAGCGGCGACGTACCGGCAACGGCTTATTCATACTTCGTAGCCATGGCGATCCTCCACTACTGATAAAACAACAGTACACACCATAATGTACTTACGCGGAATAGGGGAACACCTTGTCTACCGGGTGTCATGGAAATCGAACCGTTTCACGATCGAGGAATGTTAATGGGAGCTCTTGCTCCGTTGCTCCATCGCTCTATCCACTATTTCTCGGCAAGAATTTCGATCTTCGAGCCAAGTTCGGTATTCTCGAAACGCTTCGATTTTTCGAAATCCACGCACGCGACGCGACCAAAATTACCATCGGCTGTGATTGCGACGATCGAACGAACAGCGAAGAGCATATCGCGCGATACCGATAGATTTCCCCGGAGAGGGACACGATTTTTTCAGCCAATTTCACGCTGTTAGAAAGCATTTGACAGATGGTAGCATATGGTCGGCCCATAGAACGTGGGCCTTTTCTCCCGTCGAAATTCATAGTTGACCATATGGTATCGCATCGGTGGCCCCGGATGATGTAACTCGGCGCAAGACGATGATCGAGGGACGATCGTTATTGTCGGAGTCCACAAACTTTCGAATCCCCCTCGCAGCGAGCAAAGTACGAAATCGATTCGACACTAGGACCACGATCGACGTACGTCGACGAATTTATGCGTCGCGACCAAAAGGACGGATCTACGTTCCCACTCGGCGAAAAACCGCGGCGCGGTCATCCTTGACCCTGAAACAGCAGAAACGTCACTGCCCGTGGCTAACCTTGAACGAATCAGCCGAGTACCGACACCTCGAAAACCATACGGAGGATCGACCAAAGCGTTCGTCGGATAGGTCCTTCCAAGCTCGATCCCGGGCCGAACTGCCGACACTCGCAACCGAGGGAAGACTCTACAGAGTAACCGCCCTTAAAACCGTCGTCGACTAGTAAGCTCTTAAAAGATATGTATATATTACCTGAGCGAATGAACTCGTGGTAACCGAAGATCCAACGATTCCGCACGACCTCGTGCGTCGGTCTTTCGATCCACCCGCGGTCACCGGGCTTCTCGGTATACAGTTTCCCCAATTTCCCGTTCTCCCGATCTCCATTCTTCCGTTCTTCCGCTCTTCCGTTCTTCCGTTCTTCCGCTCCGCCGTTCTCCCGTAACGAGGTGCTACCGACCTCCCGAGTTTCCGAGCACGACAGGGTCTCGAGACGAAGAGGATCGAGTCGAACCTGAGGAATCGCATCGACGGTAACGTATGGTACCGGGATCGTGATCGGTTCGACGATAAATCGTGAGGACGCGGGTCGTCGTGAACCGTGGACCGTCGACCGTCGACCGTGGACCGTGGACCGTGGACCGTGGACCGTGGACCGTGGTGGACGGCGTCGCGGCCGACTACGGCGTCCTCGCCGAGCCAGGACGCGTCGACGAAGAAGAAGAAGCGGGCGGCAGAGAAGAAGAAGAAGGGGGCGCAGCAGGATGCGCCGTTTTGTGTCGGGACGGTGTTGTTGGTTTGATGGTCGCGGGACCACTGCGCCCTCTCCGTTTTCGCCCACGCAGCCCTGCCCCTCGATATCAACCCCCAATCCCCCTGGTAGTGCCCCAGGGATCGACTGTTCGCCCTCCCACCAAGCCGCCTCTCATTTTAGCCCTCTCCGGCATCCCCCACCAGCTCGACGCCAGTGTACCGGCGGTGCTTTCCACCCTAGGACGAGGATGCCGGCTCCGGAGCCTGCCCTGCCGCCGCTGCACCCTCCTCCACCCCAACCACCCCCCGGGTCGGCCCCCTCCAGAGGCATTCTGGGGCTCGCCGCGAACAGGCTGCCGTGTCTCTTGCCGAAAACCGGCAGGGTTGTTCCGTACACCCTCGTAGTCGGCTCTTTTCCACCCCTGCCGCGCATTTTCCGCGTCCAGTCGCCGGGACGAGACTGACGAAGCGCGCGGGCGCGCGCTCAACAGAGACGGAGAGAGAGAGAGAGAGAGTGTGTGTGTGTGTGTGTGTGTGACGAAGCGGGGCGACGCGAGATAAAGAGGGACGGAGCTAGTTGGCTGTAGAGGGAGAGAGAGAGAGAGAGAGAGAGAGAGAGAGACGCGGGGTTAGCGATGCTCGTGATCGTACTGATGGTGGTGCCGTTTCTCTGCCGGTGGTTTCGTTGCCTACCACCCCCTCGGCCGAGATGGTGGCGATGGTGGTCGTCGGCGTTGTCGTCGTCGTCGACGACGATGCTGGTAGTGGATGGTCGGATGGCGCGAGCGCGGTCGGACGATCATCGCGCAAGCGTCACCCAGAAAATCGAGCCTCGTGCCTCGTACACCTACGGGAACGTTTCTTCTTTATCCAGTCCTCCCTCTCGTTGCTCTCGCGATCTCGGTGCCCCGACGAGTCGAAGCTAGCCTACCCGGCGGGTGGAGATGCGTCCGTTCCTCTCTCTCTCCGCCCGAAAAGGATGCCAGACGCGCGCGGTCCTGTTGCCCGCCTTCGTTCAAGGGCGTGAAACCTCTTCCTAGCAGAGAGAGCAACCTTCGGGGGCGGCCCTGGCTATCTTTTTCCCTGTTCTTGCGAACGCTCTCGCTGTCCCGTGCTCCGCTTTCTTTTCCGTTTCTCGAGTCTTTGTCGCTCCCCGACGCCCCTCCGACGTCTTTTCACCCTGCACCCCCGTCCCGGCCCGGCCCGGCCCGACCCGACCCGCCCTGGTTCCCCTCGCGGCAACTTGGTCTCCCCGGCCGAACCACCCCGAACCGAACGCCACCCTGAACCACCCGGGCAGGCATCCGCCGGCTCCCTAATGCGTTTCTGTTCCTGCGCTTCCGCGCGTCCCTCTCGCTTTGTCTCGCGCGATTCCGTTCGTCGTCGTTCTTCTTTCGGCCACGAGTCATCCAGAAAACGAGATTGTACGGCCACCGCACCGATGCGTCTCCCTATCGGCCCTCTTCGTCGCAATCTTCGGATTCTAGCCGCGCAGCGGGCTGAATTTCGGGCGCGTGGTCTCTCCGCGAGGGATGCCCATGTTGCCTCTTTGCTCGTCCTCCGAGGACAGGCTCCTTAGGGAAGGATCTGCGCGCTGTTGTGCCGCCACGTTGATGCAGCTGTAAACATACAGGTTGAAGCGAACAGCTTTCCCCGTCGAACCAACGAACGATCGATCGATCGATCGATCGCCGGTTTCCTTTTTCTTTCGCTCTGGCATTCCAACTCTTCCGTGCGGACGTATTTATCCGAATCAATCTTCGATCGACGAAATTAACTGCCGCGAAACATCCTGTATCGAATCTGGCCCTATTCGTGGTTCTGACAAAAATGATCCCAAAGAAAAGGCTCTGTCCAAAGTTTTTGCTCAACGGGACAAAGCTCCTCGGGTCTCAAAGTCCTTTTCGAGAAAACGTATCGGAGGGAAAGGAGGCCTTTTACTGAATTATTTCTCCATTGGGCCGCGGGCGAAAAAAAAAGAAAGAATTAACTTTGATATCTTTCTGCGTCGCTTTTCCTCATGGAAAAGCGAAACGACTCGTTTACGACGTACCATTTCCGTTTCTTGCTCTCAGCGTCCTCGCGCGGCCGCATTATTAGCGGCCTCGGTTAGTCTCCTCTCTCTCTCTCTCTCTCTCACACACACACACACACACACATACACACATACAGTGTTTTACTTTTCGTTTTTTGTAGCCCGTGAAACTCGAGCGTGGAACGAACGGAAACGAGAGAAAATTAAAATCCGTTTCTTTACCTGTTACGCTCGAATGGAACGTAATCATTGGTTAGGAATTGGTTTGCCTTTTGCGACCAAACGACGCCGTCGAAGCTCGTTAACGGCCGGATTAGACGCATCGTTCGATGAAATTAAAATTGCAGCCGAGACACGCTTAGCCATTACTTAATTATTTCGCGTTGACAAGATCGTCGGTAATTACGGCGAAACCTCGGAGAAACCTCGCGTTGCTTCGTCGAGCTCGCCGCTCTTAAATCTCCATGTTTCAAACATTTCAGGATTTTCGAAATTGTTCGAATTTACAGGAAAATAGTTCTCTCGAGTTCGGCAGTTCCGCCAATTGTTTTTCGAACAAGCCCGCTGGTCTTGAACTCGTAAGATTCGCATTTTCGAATTTGCGAGGCCTAATTTCAGCGAACGGCGCTTAATAAAGCGATTCGAATTTGCGTCGATGATCTGTGGAAGAATCGAGTTGAAAATTCGAACGAGTCGCTGCGGGGGTGGATGGGCAGACCCCAGAAAATTCGCCAAATAGAATGGGAGCACGAGATTCGGAAGCAATTAGAGAACCATGGACGGCATTCATCGGAAACAAAACGAGAGCCGACCGACCGAAGTTTACCATCCACTACATTTTTAACGGGCCGTTCCGCCCTACTTCCTCTCTCTCTCTCTCTCTCTCTTTTCGACGGCTTCCTAATATCAATTAAGCGCGCGCGCACATCGACGGGCCTGTGGAAAATCTAAGTTTCATTCGTCGCCGTCGGTCCCGCTTCTTCCTTTGGACGGTATCGTCGATTACTCCTCCTCTAATAATCATCTCTCTGGCCCCCCTACCGCATCGGCCGCCATCTTTCGAGTTCGAAAAGTTCTTTTCCTGTTGGAGATGAAGTTGTCGGCCGGTGGAAAGGGGTGGCCGCCTCGTTTCCACGTCTGCTCTTCTCTCCGATGCCCGTCGTCATCGTCTTCTCCTTCTTCCTTTTCTCCACCGTCGTTTTCGCTTCTTCTTCCTCTGCTCCCACCTGCTCGAACGCCGAGCGTTTTCAGGCCCGCGTAAGAAGCACGCGTACTTTTGTTCTTTCTGCGACCTCTCGCAAGCGCGGGCTGCGCGAATATCCCGCGTGAAAATCCCGCGCGAAAATCCCCCGCGAAAATCCTGCGCGAAAACGTCGCGGAAATTGGAGAATTGATCGGCAATTAGCGGAACGAGGCGATTGCCTGCGGGACCCGACCGTTCGAACACAGTGTAATGAAATTAATTCTGCGCCGTGCGTCGGAATGAATTCTGTCGCGAGTCGTGAGTTTCATCGACTATACCGATGACGACGACGACGACGACGACGACGACGACGACGACGACGACGGTGGCGGTTGAATGGAAACAAGGAACGAGACTGTTCCGTTCTCGCGAATTCTCCGTCGGGCGATACTTCCCGCGCGGAAGAGCCTACGCGCCGCTTAATTTTATTAATTAATCGACTGCAGGGATTCGCTCTGTTCGTCGCGGGAACGTTCGAATCAAACGATATTCTCTTTCGACGATGCGTTGCTCGCCTAGCTATTTTCAATGCAGTTAAACTGCTCTCGGTCGAATATTTCCAAACCAAAATGCAAAACGATCGCGTTCGACGTTTCTCTTAATTTCTAATTGGGTATCCCGTGACAGGTTCTTAGCAGTCGCAGCATCCCACCGAAAATGTAACGATAATAGTTTCGATAAACACCGCGCACAAACCCTCTAATGGGTTCGTTAATCATCTACGCGCAGAAAATTGCATTCCGCGCACACGCGCGCTTAGAAATTACACAATTATGTCATCCGTATCGACGTCCGCATATTGGTCGAGCACTACAGTGGACGGCTAACACGCCGCGGTTGGCAGGGCCACCGAGTAACCCGTAGACACGCACCCGCTTCGACGCGTACGTCAATTTTCAGACCTAAGATACATCTACCTATATTACGCGTCATTGCTATAATGTTTCTCCGAATCGCTCTAAAGTTTCACAGAGAAAGAGACAGAGGCAGGCGCGACGATATTTAGGTAAACGATTTTGAACGAACCTAATAAAGTCGGTGAATTTTAAGAAAATTGTCGAATCGCGGTGCATCGAGGCCAATGGTTGCAACGGCATCGAAAGCGATTATTAATTTCCACGCGCTTTCATTGAAAGTGTAACGTAACCAGGCTCAACGTTTCGCAACGTTGCGTAAATTGCTTTGGACGCCATGGAGGGTTTCGTCTATGCGGTACTTGCGATCGCTTGGTTTTCGAGCCCTTTATAATCGCATCTGCGATATTTTTCTCCAAAGTAAAAAAATATTTACGCTCGTGTTTTTCGAGTTTCGAGCTACTTACCAGAAGAGACTAAAATATTTCGATGCATATAATAATAATAATACTTCTCGTCGATCCTTGCAAAGTTTATTCGGCCATGGAGTTTGTGCGGTTTATTCTCCGTTTGCAATTGATAGGACACGCTTGATTACCGGAGGCCAAGCATTGCGGCGAGTAGTATTAGACACTTGTTGGTCGGACGCGCAGGTGAGTGGATACAATCGAGCGTTCGCTCGCTAAAGTTGTCCGACAATTTCCCTATTCGTTCGCATTTCCGTTCTTTCCTCCGTCTCGTTTCGACCGACGCACAGTTCGACGCAGAGAATTCGAAAAATAAATTTATATTCAGCGTGGAACAAAATCTATCCTCGTTGGTTTCACGAAACCGCTGCGAAGGTAGTTTTCGGCAAACTCCGTATCGTACGACGAGTGCGGACGATAAAGGCGTAGCAGAGGGCGGATCGAGGCCGAGCAGCCGCTGCAACCGCTGCAACCGCTGCGCTAACAAACGACTCTATCAAGATCGGATCGCGTCGCGATCGACGAGAAAATCGAATCGTGGAAAGAGGTGCTTGCTAAGGGAGCATCAAATTGCCGACAAAGGTAAGCGGGGACGAGCGGCCTAGGCAAAGTCGCGCCGAGCCGCTTCGATGCCGGTGGTCCAATAGCCGCCTGCTGTTCGTTGCGCGGAATCCCTGCGACTCCTGCGGCGAACTTCCGGTGTCCCCGGGTCGACGGACGCGTGGATGCTGGCTCGACGTCGAACCAACGAATTCATGCGAAAGCTCGGCGATCGAGACGAGGATGCTCTTCTCGGCTAAATGCCGCCCCGAAAGCCTCGGTCCGAGCAATCGTCTACGATCTCGTCTACTATTTGCGATTTCGAAAATATTCCCCTATTGCGACATATTATCCGGTAATAGTCGTTCCATCGAGCAGTAATTTCAGCGTTGCGTTTCATTCGAGATGCGAGAACATTGGGCAACTTGGCGGATTTGTGTGCGCGCGTGCGTATTCTACAAGTGTATATAAAAAATAAAATAGGAGTAAAGGGGCGAGAGAGAGAGAGAGAGAGAGAGAGAGAGAGAGAGAAGGAGAGAGGAATAGAGCAGCAAACAAAACAGTGGTCCGACAGAAGCCCATCGAAGTTCGAAATTGGCCCGAAACGTTGGCCAATTCCCTTTTTAGAATGGCAATCATCACCTCTGCCAACGTCGATAACGCTCGTCGCTTCGGGCAATTTAATTCAAACATAAAAAATAATCCCTTTGACGATAGGCGGAGGCCGGGCTGGACCGTCGCCAGCGGTCACGGAGAGAGCCCAGGTCGGTGACCAATCTCTCCGTTTGCCGCCGAAACCTCCATGCAAATTTGCAACGCTCCGTCGCGAAAAAACACGCGATCCTTTGGGAATCGTACACGTATTCCAGTGGAACCTATCGACGACCGACAGATTGGATATCTTGCGATCGAGACGATGTTTCGAAACGTGCGAAACGTTCGTTATCAATTTTCCAAATAGACGGAGCAACGCATTCTGGAAGGCTGCTTACCAAAACTCGATTTTCTTGCGAAGACGGTAGATACGCGATCCGGTGGCACGCGGCCGAGGCTCTCGTCACTTGGAGCGATTCTTCGGGACAATTAAGCATGCCCGCGGCCGCGATAGTCGCGTTCTCATGGTGGGTTCGTGGGATTTTCCTCGGAAGAAGTTTATCGATTCCCCCCGGCGGCGTCGAGCGTGCCGCGCGGCCACGGCGAACGGGACCGAGTCCCGAATGCAGCCTTGACAGTCGGTATCGGTTGTCCACGCGAGCGGGGGAATAGGTGCATGGGAACCACCAAAATTGGAAAGGCAATAAGGGTGTACCGAGGGTGCACCTCGAGCGGCTCATGGGGGTTGCCTAGCGACCCCCGGCATCCCGATCTCTTTCGTCCGTTCGCCGGTCCGTGGCTCTCTCTTTCCCTACCGAACCCCTATTTACTGGCTCGTGCTCTCTCTCTCTCCCTCTCTCTCTCCCCCTCTCTCTCTCTCTCTCTCTCTCTCTTGGCGGCGGCAGCGCAGCGCTTCTCTCTTTCATCCCCGCGGCTCTCTCGGCGGCGTCCTCGTACACGTCGCGGCAAGGGGTTCGAGAGATCCTCCCGACCGGAATCCTTCATCCGTCTTCTTTCCCTCGGCTCCTTCTGGTTCGCGTGTCCGTCTCTCGAAATACCGATGCCCTCTCCTCCCTTTTTCTTCCCGCAGGCCTCCGCCGTTACGCCGTTTTCCACCCGCTGTACTACTACCACTACGGCTGCCTCGCTATCGCTACCACTGCCGCTACCACCACCGTTACCGCGTACACCCCTTTTTCCTCCTCGGGCTGCTCTCCCTCCGTTGTTTCTTTTTCTCCCCGCGATCTCTTTTCCATTCGACGCTCTTCTCTCCGTGGCACTCTTCCGTAGGCCCATCGCCTCTCTCCCTCTCTCCCTCTCTCCTCCGTTCATCGAATTTCTCTCCCTCTCAGCCTCCGTTTCTTTCATTCGTCGAGGATCGTCCACCGCCCTTTCTCGATCCACAACCCCCGAGACCATTTTCCCTTCTTTTCCTTTTTCTGCCTCGTTCCCCTTCCTTCCGACGAGTGCCAGCTTCCTCGTCGGTTTTCCGTGTCTTTTCACTCCGCGGTGGAGCCGGGAACGGACTCTCCGTCCTCTTTCGGTTTTCGCGGATCTCTCGCTCGCCCGCGAACCAGAGGCGCGCTCGCGCTCGCGCTCGGTCCAGCCTCTTGCTCGTTTCACGGGGGATGATGCGTGCGAGGAGCAAGAGGAGGGTGGAAAGAGAAGGGGCCAAGAGATTCCCCTGACTCCCTTGCCGGAGGAAACTAGCCCTGATGCTCTAGCAAGGAGGCCGTGGCCCGAATTCTATCGACCCACGGTGTGTACCTACTATCAACAGCCTTCGACTTCATTCACCCGCCCAAAAGATCCGGTTAAGAGATTGCGTACGCACACAGAAGACCGGCACGTGTTTTTGTTTTTGCTACGCGAGAGGCGCGCTGCGCTGCGCAGCTCTGAGCCGAGCCGACCCGGGACCCGACCCGGCCCGGCCCGGCCCGACCCGACCCAGCCAAGCTTCCGCAAATAGTACTCGATCCTGGGATACTACGCAACCTACAACTGCTTCCATCCTACTCTGGCCGATGCGTTTCGGTCACCTCTCCTTTGGCGCCGCGCCGCCAGATTTTTCGGATCGAACGCAGCCTACCACGGTTCGACGATATGCCGCGGTGACGGTGATAATTCGGCCGTTCGCGCCTTCGCCTTTCGCTGATCGCGATCTCCTCTCCGACCTCGATACGGATACTCGTCGATGCATCATTTCGCGGAGCATCGTCGCGCTTCCTTCCTTCCGTTAAATGAAATCAATCCTGTAGATTAGGGTTCAGGGCAGATCGTGTTCGAGTCTGCGAGCACCGATAACTGTCCCTTGATCCGAGCACAGCCGGTCTACCGCTAAAATTTGACCAAAGCATCGGAATTAGCCATCGAGGATCGACGAATCGAGAAACGGTTCCGAATCTTTGCGACGCGGCGTTCTCGGTCACGGTGGATGGTCGCGAGTATCGTAGGGAGCAGAGAGTGGCCTCGCCGCCGGGAGCCCGTTGGAACGGGAACGAAGGGTAGCGAAGCGAGGGAGACAGAGAGAGAGAGAGAGACACGATGGGACCGATGCGAGAGAGGCGAAGAGAGCGAACTCGTGGAAAGAGACGGACAGAGGGTTCCGCGCGCAGTCGAGCTCGTTCCGAGGGTGAAAATCCGTCGGGACTGCTGGCGTCACACTGTCTAGCTCGATCGGTGCGCGGGACACCGACCTCCTGATTGGTCACGGGGGATGATAAAATTTCGGATCAGCTGTAGGTCCGTCGCCGAAAGAGCCCTTTGGTGCGCGGCGCGGCGCAACGGATCGGCCTCGGCCGGGAAACCGTCCCGCTTCCCGCTTCCCGCGTCCCGCGTATCGTTGCGGCCTGTGTACTGTGCGGTGAAGGAAAACACTCGAGGAAATGACGTTTCCTGGTGTTTCCTTTTCTCCCTGGACGCGCGTAAACGTCGACGGAGACGGTAGCACCGTCCCCAACCCCGTGCTTGCTCGGCAAACGAGCAAATTCTTCGCTCTCGATTTTTCGCCGGGACAGGTGTGCACCGAGCGGTCACTGGAACCCCTTTTTATCCCTGCTTTCCAGAGCTCCGATCGCTCCGGCCCGAGCGAGCATTCGAATTTTTTACACTGTCGACGAGGGCCAAAAGAGAACGTTTGTCCTCTCGCCGGTACAGTTTGTTAAAGGGTTGGCCCCGCTGGATTGAACCGCGAAGGAACGTTTGAAAAACTGAAAGACGGTCTCTACGGAATCGATCTTGAAATCCGGACGACTACTCCGCCACCGTAGCGGCAGAGTTTTAATAGAACGATTCGAATACATTCCGAACCGAAATAGACGAGTTAAAAATAGCGTTCGCCACAATGGCGACCGTCGAGCCAACGAACTTGGATAATTAACGTCTACTTTCCAACTTCTCGTACGTTTCGCGAACCGGTACAGGAACGTTTCTTCGAGTGAGCGAGCGGCGGAAAAAAAATGAAATGGCGGAAAGAAATCTACACCGCGGTCCATATAAAATGCACGCTTAACCGAGGATTCGATCAACGGATCGCGAGCGAAACGAGCGACGGACGCCGAGAGTTCGGTTTCTCGAGAAATAACCACCTTCGCGAATTAGTCCGCGTCGCGCGCAGCGCCAAATGCCAGCTCTTATTAGTCGACTGGTCGGGGTATCGTAATCGAATTCCCTCCTAGAAAACGTCCGTGCGTTCCGCGAGACCTCCTTTGCGCGAGAACCGGCGTTGTTTCGGCCTTTCTCTCGCAACTAGTCGGATTCGATTAAACGACCAGAATCCGAACACGGGAAGAAAAGGAACAACGCTGTTCAAGAAAAGCGGGACGTGTATCGGAGGCATCGGAGAAAAAACGCTTTTGTTTCCTTTCGCTGTCGCTTCTGTTCGGGAGCCACAGAGACGGGGATCGTCTCCGTCGCATCGAATGCTCTCGAACCGCTTTTTGTTAGGAAACCTGGAAAAGCTGCCGCCGCGTTATGCTGTCGGCGTTGTTGCTAAATCGATCCGAGGTAGGAAGATTAGGTAGGCGAGGTAGGTAGCTTCGATTTCCGAAGACTTTGCACCTTTCGGACCGTTCGTCGTTGCTCGAATCCCCGCCCGAAAACGTAACACGAGCTCGCCGATTAAAATGCTGCCATCGCGTTTCCACCGCGACTTTTCCGATTCGCTGCCGCAAGATTCTGTGGCCTTGGCCGGTTAAAAAAGTTACGCGGTCCCGCGATGCGAGCGATCTCGGCGCGAGGAGAGAAAAGTGCGGGGGCCGCTACCGGTCGTCCGGCTGAGTCGGGCCGGCTCGTTGGTCGCGGTTGAAGGTAGCGCGGGCACACGCGACCGAGCTTCCGCTGATAAAAGAGACGAAGAGCGGAAGACGAGTCGAAAGAAGCGGCAGAAAAAGAGGAAGCGGACGAATCGTCGATGACGTAAAGCGAAGAAAAAGAGGAAGCGAAAAGACGAGGGGTCCATAGAGGGGGGCGCCGGAGCCCTTTGCCCCTTTCGCGCCCATCCATCGATCGATAATGCGATCCGGCGAAGGGTGCACCGGACGAATCGCAGAAATAAGGGCTGGCATCCTCTCCGACTCTCCGCCGCTCTCCGCCGCTCTCCCTCTCGCTCGCCGGAGCCCCCCCGTTTTGCCGCTCTCCTCCGTTCCTCTCGGTGTTACAGCGTTCGTCTTCGCGACTCCGCCCTCACCTGCTCGCCGGAACGAAGGTAGACGAAAGGTGTATACCAGCCAGTTGGCAAGGTTACTCACTTTCCCCATGCGTACTACAGCGGCTGGCTGCGTGAGTATCCGCTTCCCAGCTCGCCCATGTAGTTGCGCGTGCCACCCCTCATCCACGTGCGGCCACGAGAACCGAAGGGGATCGCGCGTGGATGTAACAAGGTGCACACGAACTCGAGAGGCCGGTGCACGGACCAGATCCGCCAACGTTTCGTCGTGTCGGTGATCGGTCTAGGAGATGGTGGTAGTATGCGCGCCGGGTCTGGTAATGCTGCTGCTGCTGCTGCTGCTGCTTCTGCTTCTGCTCCTGCTGGTGTAGTGGTGGTGGTGGTGGCGGTGGTGGTGGTAGGGGTGGTGGTGGTGGTGGTTCGTGACTACACAGCGGTGGCGATAACCATAGAGGGGTTGCAGATCGATGGAGCAGTGACGTCACGGGGAGCGAGAAGCTGCGTCTCCATGGTGACCGCCAACGGACCCGGCGGCTCTCTGTGTACGGTCCGACCAGCGGGCTTGAAATTTTATTAAATTTCATTTGTGTCGTTCCTCCTACCCCTTCTCCCCCCCCCCCCCCCTCTCTCTCTCTCTCTCTCTCTCTCTCACTCTCTCACTGTTTTCCCCCTTTTTCTCTTGGCCACTCTCTTCCTTCCACCCACTTCTTGCCCCTTTCCGGTGGCCGCTTTTGTCTTCGTTCCATCCTCGGACGGACGACCACCTCCGAGGTCCGGCCAGCCCTTCCGCACCTCTCTCCGTTTTATTTTCGACACTTGCCGCCGCTTTTACGCGGTTCGAGGAAAAACGACGCTTGGCTCGGAAAAATCGCGAGAAGAAATGCGGTGGCTGTCGTGCGGCCAGCTAGGGGACATCGGCCAGGAATCCGGAGATTCGCGCTGCTAACCGAGAATCGGCTATACTTCTGGAACACTTGTACGAGAGCGTTCTCTCTTCCATTTCGAGTCGAACAATCAAATTCTATTACTTTCTCAATTGATATTAGGACGCCGTATACACCGTCTTCTTCTTCTTCTTCTTCTTCTTTGAAATTATCAAAGATGATGCGACTGCTGCGACCTCGAAGAAAATCATATGGAAACGATCGGAGCAAAGAATCGCATACATGCATAGAACAGTTTTCTGGGGCCAGCCAAGATCCTAAAAAGGTTGCATTGCTCGTTTTGTAACAGGAACCATCGTCGATACGGAGTATTTAGAATCGAGTCGGCACGCGTGCAGGGACAAACTCGGTTCGTCGTCCAAAGATCGAAGGATGCTCGGCCTTTGGTGCCTAACCATCGACGAGAATTGGACTTGGTAGAATTAAAATGAATCGAAAGGGACATATCGGTGCGCGCACTCTAATTGCGTAGGGTTGCAACACTCCGTGGTCCCGCGTGTCGGACCGGACCAGAATTCGATGGAAAAATGTTTTCGTGTCGCATGAATAGAAGCTCGCGATTTCGAAGCACTCGATTCTAGCCTCGCGGACGCGCGGGGATGAGCGAGTCGCGGCCGATCGACGGGGCAATCGCGACGCTAGGCTCTTTCCGCGCGTATTGGGTCCGTTCCTACTTCTAGCAGCAACGAAACGCAGTTCGGAACGATACAAGGGATTACGATTAGCTTTTGATCCGGGCCGCTGGCTGGTGGCCGCCATTGCTTTTGCCGATGACAACACGGTCCTTGAGTACGGTCGCCCGAGAAAAGCGCGTCAAGGAGAGGGGGGGGGGGGGGGAGCATTCTCGGAGAAAACGTCGGTTAATCTTCCTCCTCTTCGTTAATCTTCGAGCCGAGCGAGAAGTTGTTCCTTTTCTTTTTGTTTTCTTTTTTGGCACCGAGAGAGAGAGGGAGAGAGAGAGAGAGAGAGAGAGAGAGCGAGTCCTCTTTCACCCCTTATACCGTTGAATTTACGAGCGAAATGATGGAGAGGGTGTCTCCTTGTGTTTTCCATGGCAAACTGGCGGAGAAGTTCCGCCGGTTGGCCGCAGCGTCGCGCCGCGCCGCGCCGCGCTGGGCCGCTCGGAAGTTTATCCTTTTCCATCCCCGCGGGCCGCGTCCTCCGGGTCGTTGATCATAATCAAGCAAACTCTCCGCCGGTTTTCGTTCCGATCGGCTATTAAACTTCTCGTACCCGAACTTCGAAACAATCGCGGCTTCGTATATTTACTCTCGAACGTTCGGCTACGCGTAGGTTCACCCTCTCGGGACAGCAGCCTTTCGCAACGGCAGGGGTGGAGGTATTTGACCGGCCGAATGAAAATTCGCAGCAAAGGTTGATCGTTGCTCGTGACGGCCTACGCACCTCGCAACTTCTTCTTTGCGGGCGCATAATTAACGGGGGTTGTTTGAAGCGAATGCAACCGGAAAACTGGGTGTTGCTTCGTCGTTTCGTATCACCCTCTTCGCGTTCATGTAGTTTCTACCCTCTTCGCAAACAGATAGTTTCCATGCTTCGAAGTCGATGCAAAAATTGTTCGAACAACAGAAAAATCGGTCCGTTTTCTCGATCTGTCCGAGTCTCGTTTAATTCGATCCGAATCAAATTTTCCCGCCAAAGAGGCGGGAAAGTATAATATAACAAATCTGGGACAAATTTCAGCTTGGTTTTTCGTTGCTTTTAATTCGTTGGCCCGCGCGCGCGCGCGGCGATCGTCGCGAGAAGAACGTCGAGAAGCCACGAACGTCTCTGTCCCGAGTGATTTACGCCGAGCGCCGCTCCTCTGGCTCTCCGCGAAATCGAAATGATCAATCCGATTGAATTTGTTCATCCGTTGCTCGATACCCTCGACCCTCGCTCGTCACCGGAGGAAGCGCATTATCGAGAGAGCACGCACGGACAGAGCCGCGCAATTCATAAAACTCGACGGCGCGACGCGACGCGACGCGACGCACTTTCCGCGCTCGGCGATCGAACGGGTTGGCGATATTTCAAACGGTAGCACAGCTTTAACGCTAAAAATAAAAATGGCCTTAGCAATTCCAAAGAATCGAATCGTCGAAGGCCCGTGATTCGTGCGAGGAGAGGCTCGTACGATTCGCCTCCGTAAATTGGTTAATTTGGAGCAGGGTCTATTGCAACAGCGATTTACGCGCATCCGTCGTCGGCGTCGCGTCGCGTCGCGTCGCGTCGGCATCGCGCACGGCTACCAAAAATATTCCCGGAGACGATTGGAAAAACCTGTCGACGGCCGTTGTGGGATGGATGATCGTTGGTTGTCGATGGTATCCGTCGAAATTCAGCCAGAGTTCCTGCTCGAACATCGCATCGACCCGCCCCGTGCCAGCTGCGAGAGAAAAATACTCTCTGTCCCGATGCGACGGCCACGCCGTGCTAATATTCTACAAATTCTGTAAATGGAAGCTGCGGGGAACGTTCGCGTTTCCGGCTGCAACTGGGAAAAATCGATTTCGGTCTACGGCAAGAGAAGGAAAGGGAGAGAGAGAGAGAGAGAGAACGAGAGAGAGAGAGAGAGAGAGAGACAGACAGTCAGGCAGGCAGAGAGAGTGGGAAAAATAAATATTGCCGATTCCCGGGAGAGAAAAAAGTGTAACAAACAAAGGTAAGGTCAAGGCGTTTAAAAACTTAAAAAAGTCTGGCCCGGTGAAGAGAGGAGACAGCCAAGAGGCTAACAATCTCCGGCGTCTACTTGAAACGTGTATAATACCGAGTTTGCTGCCTATTACAAAGCAGAGGGGGTGGGTGGGCCAGAAAGGGATGCAGCTTTCCTCTGGTTTTTTGCACTCGCACTCTTTCTCTCTCTCTCTCTCTCCCTCGTTTCCCCCTTTCGGTGACTCTCTCTCTCTCTCTCTCTCGCTCGCCCTCTTTCTCTCTCGCGCCCATTAAAACCCTAATTAACCGCGTCTGGTCGAGTCCGGCGATTGTTTTCGGGGATGACCCACCGAAAACGGCGCGATAATTTTTGCGATCACTGTACCAGGGAGCCCACTGCTGAACCGGACAGAGGCCGGTTGGTTGGTGGAGGACGGAGCGAGAAAGGGCGAGTCAGCTCCTGAAGGGAGAATCGCGTACACGTTCACCGAGCGATGGAAGGAGTGAGAGAGGAAGAGGTGGGGCAAGTGAGAGAGAGAGAGAGAGAGAGGGAGAGGGAGAGAGCTGGTCGTGGAGAGAGCGTAGACGGCGGAACAAAGAGGAAAAGAGCCGGAGGGTAATCGAGAAACGAGGCGAGAGAGAAAGAGAAGAATGGTCGGGGCGAAGGGAGGGTGAGAGAGCAGCTAGAAAGAAGGAGAGAGGGAGAGAGATAGCGGCGGTTTGGTCCGGAGGAAAGGGGTTGCCGGTGGGGGTGGCCGGGTGTCGAGGGGGTGTGTTTGGTCCGGGAACTCACGGTGATGCTGTATTGATCCGAGTGCACGAGCGGAGCTAAAGTAAGCCGAGGCTGGCAGAGCGTTGCCTTGGCAACCTCCTCCCTCATCCCTCAGGACTTTCCACCGGTCGGACCAACCCCTCGCACCGAAAACCACCCCCGAACGAGAGAACCGTTTCTGCGCCTCTTGCTCGCGCTCACCCTCGCGTTTCGCTCTCCCTCTATTTTTCTCTTTCGTCCCTTGAACCACCGTCGTTGCTGCCGCTGCCGCCGCCGCCGCTGCCACCGCCACCGCCACCACCACCGCCGCCACCACCATCGCGGCCCTCACCCCCTCCGGCCTCTCTGTCCTCACCAGGTCGACCTATAGGTGTTAAACGAACGCCCGGTTTCTCTCTCGTACGGTGCGTTCTCGTGTACGCTGAATTTTCGTCGCGGGTGGAAGACTCCGCGCAAGAGTATACGTTCTACGCGGCTGTACGCTAAAGATCCTTTTTCCAGTCACGCGCGCGTACAACCGCTCCTTCCGGGGGCTACGACGCGCGGTTTTTCCTTTTCAGCCTCCGAAATAATCTCGTCCGGCGATCCTACTCGCGCCGATGCGATCCAAAGCGATCCAAAGCGATCTCGATTCGCCGATGTTCGTTGCGCCGGTCCGGCCGATCTTTGCCTCGCCGAGTCAAGAATCCGTCGTCCCTGGACGACGTTCGTCTCGCGATTTCGGGAAATTCGATCAGTCGTTCGAATCGGCTCGAACCGTTCCTCCAGCTTCCCTTCCTCAAACGAGAATCGAGTTAATCGGTTGCTCGTTCGAATCGGCTCCGCGTCAGCCTCTTTCCGATCATTCCGTAAAGGAAGGCTTTGTCGAATGCCGTAGCCAGGGAAAATCCGTCCGTGAAGCATTGCGATGGTCGAACGACAATGCGTCGGACGCGCGGATGTTCCTCGTGCTCGGAAGAAAAGCGTTTAAATTATACCTCGAACTAGTCTTTTCGACAGAGAATCAAGGCACGGTGTGTACGTTCGTTGATTAACGGAAGGGAACGAACGTACAGAGGGGGGTCGACTGTCTCTCGTTGCACCAATTAATTAGTACGGTTCTGCCATCGACAGGGGGAAAACGTTTTACCACGTGGAAAATGCGATTCTATCGGAAGTTGCGGTAAGATAAATGACGGGCTGCCACTTTCCGACTAGCCCGAAATTCGAGAGAGACTCCAGCATCGAACGAGTCGTTGACGACAGAGGGTTCTCGACCCAGAAAGATTCTGTATTTATTTTGCCGCAAATAGAATGCCCGCCGCATTAAGTTTATCGAGTGAAATCGATCGGACGTACAGCCGGCCTCCACTTATCGTTCCTTTTCACGCGAAACCGTGCTGCTCTCGCGATCTGCTCGAGTCATTCGTTCGACGCGACAATCCGATTCGGAATCGCGACGAAATTCCGAATTCGATCGTTGCCGCGGAAATCGTTTTTCTGCCAAATATTTGAAAGTTCGAGAGTAACTCGGGGGGTCACGAAGAGGGCAAGCGGCAATATCTCGCGCGGCAAGCGCTTCGGGCCGACGATCGAATAAATCTAATCTCTCTTCTGGATCCGGTGTTCGAATATTTCGACCGGGAGGGAGTCGGATGCGTAAGATACGGACCCGTTGCATCTTTCCTTCGAGAACGAAACAAGTTCGTTCCAACGTCTGTCGTTTTATCGTTTCGGCGAGTCGAATGCTGGTTCGGAAGCGCCTCGGACCTAGGAAAATTTACAGGGAACCGTCGAAAGCGGCGAGGGTGCGCTTTGCAAATCGCATTCGCTACGAATACGGCGCGTCAGTGGAATTATGCGGGTTTCATTCGCGCAAAAAACGGTTTCGCGAATCTGTTTTACATATGGTCCGGAGCCAAACGCGACGTCGTCGAGTTGTCTCGACGGTTTTCAATTCCGAATTCGTTCCTCCAATGAAATTTCTGTAGAAACCATCGTCCGTGAGCGAACCGTATCGAGGAGTTCTACGTCCGCTCGAAATTCGCGCCGATCCGACGCGATGCGATAATCCCCGTCCACGGAGCATCGTTAAACCGAACGAAATTATAATGTCCGATATTTGCGACGGAAATAAATCGTGGCCCTAGGCGGCTCGACGCCGTTCGACTACGTAATCGATCGACCCGTTCGACGCGTTAACGACACCGATAAGAATGATTCTCGCGCGGACGTTCCCGCGAACACAGATATCATCATTTTTTCTCTCTCCGGGCACGAAAGGGACAAAAGGAAGCGCGGAAGACACTCGTGCCCATCGATTTCCGATGTTGTACCCGACGCGAAAGTTCAACATGCGTAACACGGGTAGGGTACCGACAAAAATCTGGGGCCGCGGGCGACCGGCTCGGCTCGGCTCGGCTCGGCTATGCTCGGCTATGCTCGGCTATGCTCGGCTCGGATCGCCTGGTTTCCCGGGACATTAATTAATCCCGAAAACGCGGAAAAGCGCGGGAAGGAAACGGACCGGCCAAAATATTTCGTCACCGCGAACGTGGAGAAAAAGCAAAAGGGTAGAGACAGCTTGCCGCGCCGCCGCCCCCACCCGCCCCTATCGTCACAGCCACCGCCACCGTCGCCGTCACCGTTAAAAGCGGGTTCTGTGCCGTGTGACGATACAGAGTCTTCGTTGAACGCGTTCGTTGCGAATGACAACCCCCCGTGTCGTGCACACGACAGATGCAGCGAACAATATGGCTCGATGCGTGCGTCGAGTCGGTGTTGATTTCGGCATTATTATGCCCACGGTCAGGTATAACGTACGGCGGAACGTGTCAGCCGTCGTTCCGTCGTTGTTTCGTACTCCGTTGCCGGGCGTTGTTCGCCGTTTGCTAAATTGACCTGCAATGTTACTCGCTACACCTTTCCGACGTTTCTCGCATTTTCAATTTCGTCGACCAATATTTCGCGCGCGCCTTCCGTTCCTCGTGTTCCATCTCTATTTACTTCTCCTTCGCTTTTTATAAATACGTACGTTTTCCAGCCCGATAAAAGGTCCGAATTTTTCTGGTCACGAAAAAACCGGAAGAGAAAGGGAGGGCTGGGGGGGGGGGGGGGGGGAGGGGGGGGGGACGGGGAGGAGGGGGCAAGGGGGGAAAGGGAGAAAGGGAGCTCGGAGGAAATCGCGGGACGCGTTTCCGGGTTTCTGGGCTCGGAGGGACCGCATTGTTCGAGAGGAACGCTTGTTAGCGGATGATGCCTGCGAAGAATTCGCGGTGGTCCTTGATGCGGTAAATCGAGTATAATGGTCCTACCGTGTCCGTGAATCGGTTGTTCCGGATTTCGTCGAAAGCGTCGCTCTCCGAATGGTAATGCGTTCTCGGGTACAGAGAGTAATTGGAAGATGACTGGGATCGCACGAGAAGATAGCCGACGTGGCGAGTTTCGATTAAAAGATTCAGATTAGACGAGGCCGGGCTTCGGGACTTTGAGAAAGTAGTTGAACCAGCTTGAAACATTTATTCGCGCATGACAACCCGGGCTGTGCGCTGTAGGCCACCTATTTCAAAGAACGAGGTTGTCGTTGGAAGAGGTCGTTTGCGTTCCATTTCGTCAAATTATCGAATGAATCGTCCGATTCGGAAATCTCGCAAATCATTTGGAAATATACGATTCGCGATAACCAGGAGACGCCGGGGATAACCTGAATACGACGCGTCGATTTTTATTCGAGATGCGTGATCCGGGAGATGTCCGATCTTGCCTACTCATGGTCAGTCGCGACGAACCTTTCAGGATCCCCAAATTTTGCCCGCGAGACGCCAACGATTCGAAACGGTTCGTCGACTCGGTCGTCCAGTTTTTGCTGCGACACGGTCGCGGAACCATAGTCTAGGAAAAAAAGGAGGGAACGGGGCGAAGAAACGGAGCAGGGTGGGCACCCCGCGAGGCATCGACCTACCCGATCCGGACGGTAACAACAAGAACCGATCGTACCATCCCCGCGTTACTTATTCTCGCGATCGCCAGGGTTCGCCAGCCGTTGGTCCAGTCCAGCATCCCCCGATCGACGCTGCCTCGTCCTGTCGGCGGATGCTGGAACTACTTTAGGGGTTGCAGACGGTGCACCCTCTGCGCAGGCCATCCGCGAACGATAGACGCGTGCGTGCTCCGACCGTGTCCCTTTCCGTACGTGCTAATTTCATTAGACGGAAATGCATCGGCACGAGTGACGAAGAAAAATAGCGAGGCGGATGACCGATGTCCGAAAAAGAACGAGCCGGATCGCGTTCGAGGTACCGATAAAAGATCGGATGGCTAATTATCGAAATATCGAGTCCGATCGTCGAGCAACCGGGACGTGCGACGCGGCTGGGATTTTGGCGTCGCCGACGCTCGTAAACAGTGATTCGTTTCTGTTCTGTTAGAAGGATCGGTGCAAAGAGGCGGTCGTTTCAGCTATCGAAAGATCAGGCCAACCGGATGTCGACGACCCGGTTCTCGGCCAGCTATCGAGCCAGAGAGGAGTGATGTCATTGGGGGGATGACCTGTTGTTACGCGGTGGTGTCGACGCGGACGAAATATTGCTGATCCTCGGGGTGCGTTCGGGGTGCGATCCTGCGCCGTGCATGACCGACGGCGGAAAGAAATTTGTCGGTAAGTGTTGCGGTTGCTATCGATTGCGTTGAGCTCGCCGATGATTCCGCTACTCGCGTTACTCACGCTTCGACGACGATCGCCGAGCAGGCGGCGTTTTCATGCGAACGGGGCAGGCTGTCTGCGTGGAAACGAGCTGGCTCGTACGACTCGGGGCGAACGCGTGAAATCCTGAAGACATGAGGTCGTACGACGGCGAGAGCAGCTCCACGGAGGACGACGACAGGAGGGAGGGTCTTCCGGAGGCGCATTTGCAGCAAGGATCGTGGCAGCGGTCCGCCTCGCATCCCACATGGGCCTGGGAGCACCGTACCACCACCGTGGGTACCAATGCTTTTATTACCTCGTCGACTAACTTGACACCCGACTACCTTGACCAAAGTTCCGCAGACACCGCGTCGATTCTCGATCTCGACGCGGCTATTAGCGAAGGGGGGAGGGGGGGGGGCAGCTCGGTCTTTAAAAAGCAAAGTTCCGCGAGCCACGATCGTTGAATCGTGCAAGTTGAATCCGAGTCCGAACGAACGATCGTAGGTAGTACGGTGCGTTAACGAGGTGTTTAACTTGCGGTATCTATTTTATCGATGGTGCGTATTTTATACGAACGTTCCAGCATCCGCTACCGCCGCAGTCGACGGCGTCACTAGAGTCCATGTACTCGGTGCCGGGAGCCTCTCATCCGAGCGTTTCCGCCCCTCCAGCCGGCTACACGTCCGAACACCCTCAAAGCGCACCTGGAAGGAGGACTCCCCTGGGTGCCGTCGGCCTCGGTGGCTTCTATTTTCAGCAGCAACCGCAACCGCATGCATCCTCGAGCACTTTGTCCGATGAAAACCGGCCCGATCATGAAAGGTACTCTCGTCGAGCGATCGTCGTCGAGCGATCGTCGTCGAGACCCCCCCCCCGTTCCAACAATTTCCCGGCTGCACCTTCTAATCGTTTCCAATTACTATCGCAGACCCGGCGCGTCCAGATTGAACTGTGCGCCGAAATCGAAGACCACCAGGCAGGGCAAGAGCATGCGTTTGAATATCAATGCGAGAGAGCGCAAGAGGATGCACGATTTGAATGACGCGCTGGACGAGCTGCGATCTGTCATCCCCTACGCCCACAGTCCGTCCGTGAGGAAGCTATCCAAGATCGCTACCCTCCTCCTGGCCAAGAACTACATCCTCATGCAAGGTAACGCGCAGCACCGGCGCGAACAATCCCTCGATAGATCCAACGGTTCTAGCCGAATTACCTACCAGCGTATCCTAGAAAATCTATACTATTGCAAACGCCAACCTCTCTCCGTAGGCAACGCTCTCGAGGAGCTAAGGAGAGTGATAGCGGTCCTGCAGTCGCCGCACGCTCACACGACCGCCCTGCCGCCCACGCCCGTCTCCTACGACCTCCTGCACGGTTTCCCCGGCAAGCTGTTCCAAGGTGTGCAGGACATGCAAGGACTCGCGACGTCCGATCCGCAAAGCGTCACAGCCGGGGGTCCTCCGACCGACGGGGCTGTAACCAGCGGAGAATCAAACTAGGGATCCGGGCCATCCCGTTCTTCGTTTAGCCCCAAGATCGAACGTAACGGATGCTCGATTCTACCACTTGCTTCCATTCCGCCTATTCCGCCGCAGAGAGAAAAGATTCCAACCGTCGCTGAACGGAATTTGTTTCGTTCGAAGCCAACTCTGCAGTCACGAGCGACAAGAGTATCCAAAGATTTCATATTATAACGTTCTAATAGAGTAACGACCAGACGGTAGAATGTTTTACTTGGATCAGTCCGCTTTCCAGGATTCGCGGATCGAGTTAAGGGTTAAGCGGTTAGACTAGATCGTTAGCCAGTAAGTTTACAAAGGAATCGAGCCGAAAGTATTAGAGGAGAATTATTTCGACGTCGGCGTCTTCGAGCGCCGTTTGTTCAGAGTTCGATAAACATGAAGTCAATACTAGCTGATAAGGATACAAATTTCGATGAAAGTATTAGCGTTTAACGGCCAGGAAAGTAACACGCAGCAATAAGCAACAACGTATTTCTATCCCTGGCAAAAACGGAACGTGCGATTCCTGTCGAAATAAGCGCGGAGCGAGTACAGTTTCCGACGATCGTTTCTCTTTTTATCGAACAAGCACGAACTGCCAGGGAGAGAAATTATGTGAAAGGATCAGGAACGTACGAGTTCCGAGTCCCGTCCGAGCAACGCGATAGTAAATATAGCATGTGATATACGTCGAGATATTCTATATGCATATATACATACAAACACGATATATTCTAATCGTACAGATCTTAAATATTCATATACATAATATAAATATAATTTATAATTCGAATCGAGCTATCGATTGTATAACTTATTTATATACACGATACGTTTACTACGACCTGAAGGAAATTCAATCGTTTCTTTCAATTGCGAGGATTTATCGGATAATAAGAGAGCAAAAGAGAGAGAGAGAGAGAGAGAGAGAGAGAGAGAGAGAGAGAGAGAGAGAGAGAGAACGAGAGAGTGAGACAGTATTGATATAATTTATTCGTCTTCGCATCTGGGTTGGTGGTCCTTCGATGTGAAAAATTGTGTAACGAAACAGTTGAACGACAAGCAATAATCACTACTATTATTTGTATGGAATTTCTAATGAAAGTCGTGAGACGAATACCAATAAATAAGTGCGGACTATATTACTAACGAAGAGAACAGACAAACGCGTTTGTTGTAGAGTGTAGATATCACTGTTTAGTGCTCGAATAAAATCTATTTAAGAAGGTTACCGATCGCGCGGATGCTTTCGAAGAAAATTACAAACAATAGGATCTCGTACTCGGATCGATTGCTCGAGCGAAAATGAAAAGACCAACGAAGAAAGAAAAATTGAATTCTTCCAAAGCATTCGTTTCGTGCAAGCATCATTTCTTCAATGTAGGTTATAGTCGCTCGGTATCGCGCAAAATTTCTGCCTCCACCCCGAAGGTTACCTCACCGTTTATTTAAAAACAAGTTCGTCGTTGTATTCGCGATTCTCCGTTTAATCGGCAATTGTGAGATACCGCAAACTTAACGAGGCGGTGAATGTAAATTTTGATCAGTTTTTGCAACACCGAATAAAACGGACTTTGTATTGCCGCCATGATTGGCAAAGGGCGAACGGAACAGGACGGTTGCTTCGTTTAAACGAAACTAGGAAAATCCCGTCTAAATACACCGATGATCAGTCATCTTTTAATATTGTACATGCGCATCGATCTACGAGGAGCTAATTAACAAATTAAGAAAAAACGATAACGTTATCTGAACATTTTATTCACGAATCACAACCCATGCGTTCGACGCGACACGACACAACTCGAGAGACGAGGCGCGACCAACGAGCAACGTGACACGACCATCCGTTGGCGCCATCTTGGCGACCGCGCGACCAACCTTCGTTTCGACTGTGCTCGGAATTTTGTTGCCGACGAAGCTCAATCGCATCGGTCATTGGAAATTTTACGGCCTGCAATTGCGAAGAGCGAATGCCCCGGTTAGGAAGAATGTCCCTGTTTGGTAAGATAATTACAATTAGCCGACGGTACCTCGGTGAAAATTGAGTTTGGTTGTTCCCCGGCCGACGTGTGGCGCCATCATGGCCGCCACTCCGAGGAGCATTCGCTCTGCACTCGATCGTCTTCCGTCCTTCTGGGAGGACCTCGAACACCGTGTGTGCTCGCGTCGACGGAGTTTATTGTGTGCGTGCCTCGTCGGTGGCTCGAAGCATCGAAATTATCGAAACTGGCCTGTTAGTCGAACGCCATGGTGTGATCGTTCGATGACTCGGTGCTTCTCGCTTCTTGCTCGTTGCCCGTACCTCACGGAAACCGTTTCGTGAAAAGAGTTGGTCAGTGCCTGGACAAAGACTTACCCGGACCGGCTGGTAATCCGAGGCGAGGCAACTTGGAAATGTGACGATCGACTTGAAACCGGTAAGTGGCTACGATCTTGTCTTATCGTTCTTTGGGACAGCCAAATCCGCCGGTCGTCGACCAAACGTCTGTTTCTACCGACCATTCGAGTGACGTAGTCGTGTCACGAAGCTCTAGGCGCAGCACGAATTGCAGAATAATAGTTGGTGACGGTGACAGACAACAATCCCACTCGACCGACCGTTTCTTCGTCATGCGGAGAAACAAAGAGAGGGAGAGAGAGAGAGAGAGAGAGACAGACAGAGATGGAACTGCGGCAGCGTTCACCCACGACTGTTTTTCACGATTACGTTGATAGGTTATGATGTCAGAATCGTCCCCAACCGAGGCTCTTTGTCCTCGTCGCAGTGCATCGTTTCGCCTCGACTTCCTCGTGATCGGGTTTTCGACGTGCTCGTAGCCGGTGGCTCCTATTTTTGCAAACGTAGCTGCAAAGCGTGGCAATAGGTTATAATACGAGGGTTCGTTGCAGATTGCGAATACACATCGCTCGTAGCGTAATATTTTCCATCGCGGATCGCGAGTGGGAGAACTAACCTCACCTCTCCTTTTGGCCGAAAGACACGGCGGGGTCACTGTTGCTAGTCCTTTCTACATGCCTGCCACGGGAAAGATACCTGTACTCTCGGGTCGAGTCCCGTGCTTCGTTGCTATCGCATTGGGTCTTTTCTCATCTTTTTCGAGGTAGTTTCTGCATTCTTCAGAAATCGGTTCGTCGAACCGTTTGATACTCGACTCGCGGAAGACGAGAGGGCATACTCGCTCACGCCGACCGCTCGTTCTCGCGTTCGTGCTCGTGCTCGTGCTCCATCGTGCTCGTGCTCCATCGTACTCGTCGCCGAAAATATCGATGCGGGAATTGCGTGTGTCACGAGCGACCAGTGCAAATATCGGCGACCATTGGCCAGCCTGCGCAATCATTTTTACGTCGATTTAAAACCGAAGCACCTTGAAACGCCGTCTGATTCATTATACCCGTGATGCACGCCGAGCTGAAGGATTTACGGAGGCCAGTACATGTAGGACACCGCGTGCTAACTGCATAGGAAACGGTATCGTGCCTGCTCGGCAAGGTAAATAACAACAAACTCTTTGAACGTTCGCAATGTGCGTGCACGCGAAGCTGGCTCCGTTGTCGGACCACCTCCCGGCTTCCGGTGCACCAGGTTCGCGCGCGCCATTTTTCATATTTCGGATCAGATACTCGCTTTCCTCTACGACAAATAATTACCTCGGCTTTTTGCAGCGAAATTGGTACGACGTAGGAGTAAATTTAATTTTTCTAGCCAATCGTTTCAAGATCGGGACTCGTCCGGTTTCCGCGTCGAGCTCTTCGATTATTTTCGCAATCGCGATCAACGCGTTCGACGATATTTCAAATTGAGTAACAAAACGACCGTTTAGAGTGAACGGTGGCACACACTTTCCTCAGATTATTACCGGTTACAGCAAACTAGCGAGTTTCGTCTGCCTTGTTAAAGATGGCTGATGATGGTGCTCGACGCACGTTCAGCTGTTTCTACAGCTATTTAGAAACCTGTTTCCTGGAAAAGAATGTAGACTCGATAACAGAGTCTGCGAAAGAATTTTCATAATTATCCAAGGTTCGGTCTGTCGTTTTCAACACAGAAGTTCCGTAAACTTATCGCGGGTCTAAAGGAGACGAACGATACTCGCGTGACGCGCATCGGGCGAGATAAAAACTATTTTCTCGTTATACGGCCCGATGAATATTGAAATAATTGCAAGCCACGTGTGCCCGCGATAAGTGATATTTACTTATTGTCGCGGGGATTCTCATAAACGGGACATACTTTCGTGGAATAAAATTTGCGTTCGACGAGATGAGAATCGTAGCAGCGAATAATTTCTAGCAAAATCGATTGGCTCGCTTGTTCCGAGGAATCGAGTGAAACTAACATGGCGGATCCTATAAAAGCAGAGCGTTTCATTTCTAATATCGCCGTTCGACCCTCCTCTTTGATTTGTAGCGACGAAAGAAATACTGCCCCGTGCATCCTGTCTGAGTATGCCTGCCCTTATTATTGTCGTTGTCGTCGTCATCGTCTACGTTACATGGTTCGCAGCATTGTTGGCTTATCAACCACGCAACCAAAATTAATGTCTGCCCGATGACGAGTCACGCCGTTATCGATATCGCGGCGACACACGGCACTGTTTGCGCACGTGACTCTCGTCAGCCTCCGCATTCGTACTCTGTTTGCGCGTATACGACCTTCGGCGGGGAAGAAAACAATTTATACAGATCGGATTCTGCATCCTACTACTTTATTTCAAAATACATACCAGGCCGCGAACATAGTATTTGTAAAACACCGACCAAGATTAGGTAGCGAACCGCGTCTACCGATCGGAGGACCGTAACGCGGCGGTGACACCGAGACGGTGGCCCGTTGGGTTGCGAATCGAAGCAAGGTAGCCGGAAGAACGCGCGTTTTTGCGAGGTTTCGAGTGGACGTGGATCTCGCATCCCGTTGCGAAAAGGGATAATCGGAAGTCAGGAAGAGAGAGAGAGAGAGAGAGGGTGCGCGATTCGAAGCATCGGACGGAAGATATTTTGTTATCGCGTGCCCAGATATTGTGCGACTCGCGCTATATCCACGTTGCGCGTCGTACGCGAACATTCTTTCGTCGCATAACGGCAAACACGGTCGCTCCGTGGAAAACTTTCTAATACCGACGTTTTCAGTTTAACCGCGGAACGTTGGAAACCGTCTAACCGACTAACGCCGAGCGAAAAACATCTGTTTGGTAAGAAAGCGCGATGGGGCGGGCGGTCGGCGACAAGGGTGATGGTGTCGTTTTTAAAACTCAAGAGAAGCGCTTTTAAAGCCCGTCACCAGCCACGGTCACCTTTTGTGCAGTTTAATCGGTAGCGTCGAATATGCCACCTTCCTCGAGGCGAATGTTTGGTCCAGCAGTTATTTGGATAGGGATCGATCGCGCGTCGGCAGTCCCATATATTTGCACCGACGGGGAAGATGATATTGGATCGTAAACGTAGAGTAAACCGGAATTCGTTGGTTCAGCGACGCCCGTTTCCGACCGTTTCTCTCGATAGTTTTAGATTTACTATTTTTCATTAACGAACAACGGGAGGACCGGGGCCGAGCCGAATGCGTCCGGTGAAAAATGGTGAAACGAGAGAGGGAGAGAGCTGTTATAGGAGCACCGGAGGATGGGATAGGAAACAGAGACGGAGAGACAGGTACGGGACTAGAAAATGGAGAAGAGGAAGGATAGAGCGGGAGAGAGGAAAACAAAGCGGACGCAGCCGCCAAGGCAACAATGGCGCATCGACCCGCCAAAACTCGCGGCGCGGAGCGACGTTGCGCAGAAATTGGAGCTTCTCGAGAAGCATCCTAACCGTCTGCTCGCTGTTCGACTGTTCGACTGTTATTTCACCGATGCAAACCTTCGTCGTTCTTGCTGAAGAAGATGGATCGACTTGGCAAGATTCTAGCCTGTAGACTCCAGACTCCAGAAACAACTGAAAAGGAGAAAAATGGCGACCACTCGCTTGGTGCGCAAAGGCGTGCGGCGCGTTACCGTCTTCGGAAACGACGGACTCTCGTCTCGACCAACGCGCGGTATATCCTCCGAAGATTCAAATCATTTCCAGAGTTGTCGTCGAAATCCGTCGATTTCGATTACCGGAATCTCTGCAATTAGAAAAGAACATGACCCACTTGAAAGTCGCGACTAATGCGATCGAGCAACAGAGAAGACTATCATCTCGTGCGCGTTGTGCCGAGTAAAAATAACCTGGTTGTCGTTGAAGCGAAAAATCCTGCAACGTTGCGCCAAATCGGAAGGCGAAAAGAGCGTCGCATCTGGCTACAGGGCCCAATGAATCGATCGATTCACGGCGCATCCTTCGCGTGGGATCGACTTTTGCCGAGGGTCCGCTCTGCCCGTGGACAGTCTTCGCAGGACATCGCTGTATTTTCCTTCCTGGTCTTCGGAATCGGCGAACAGGGAGTCCTAAAGTTGAAGGATGCCATGGAGAGCGACCGGGGCCAACGGATAACGTTCCAGTGCCGATTTCGCGATGAGTTTCAAACGGACGCGGTGTGTTCCGACGCGACGCGACGCGACGCGACGCGGCGCATCGAGCGCAAAGGATCTACCGGATCTACCCTCGCCAATTGTCTCCTGGAGGATTATTCGTTTCGGTTCGTTCCCGTGTACAAGGCAAGACTGAGAAACATGGTCCAGGATGGATGAAGATCAGGTGCCGCGGTTGCCCGGGCAACCGGCATTGATCCCTCCCCTCTTGTTCTACCGTTCCTCGCGTCTCTCCTCCTCCACACATTATTGGTCCGTCTCGCTCTCTGTCAGCCTACACACAGCTGCGAATGCGAACGCGAACACGACACGGACTAGCAAGATACACCGATATCGTAACAATCCCTTCGCTTGCATATCCACTGTTTCCCAAGTTTTGCTTCGTTTTCGGAACTCGACTCGTCACCGATTCTAAAGAAAAGATTCCGGAGGATGCGATACCGCGAGAAGGCAGAAAAGGACCCGCAAAGTCTACAAATAATCCGCAAATAGTTGGTCGCATTTAGTGCAACACGATTACCGGGAGACATACCATAAAATCGGAGCCAAGGAAAAAAGGAGAGAAAGAGAGAGAGAGAGAGAGAGAGAGAGAGAGTGGCGAAAGTAAAATGCAGCCTCTTAACAGAACGTTGCCAGGCAACCGATATCGTCCCCGTTGTTGCGGCGTAAATGCTTGAGTTCTTTTCGTACTTTTCCATTTCACGGGTCCACGTGTACGAAATTATCTATGTCCCGTCGTTTCGTTTGGTCAATGCTCGTTCTAAACAGTCCGCTGCAACTGGGTATACCCATCGCAGTTTCCGAGGACGGGCCGGTAAATAGAGTAGAAAATGCAACCGCAGAGAAGGAAAGCGAATCGTTCGATCTCGGTGCACGATGCATCTCGAGAGGTCATTGGGAAATAAAGCACCGTTTTACGAGGTCAACCTTGAACCGAGCAGCGCGGAGCGAAGCGCGCGCCGATTAAAGGCAGTCTCGCGGTAAAATCGAACCCATCGTCTCGCAAATCCGCGCCTCCACTCCGGCGGACCTGCTCGGAATCGCGGATCGACCGTGGAGGGCTCGCGTGGCCCATGACCTTAACCTATCATAATCTGCCCGAACCGCGAAGAGTTTAACACCTGACCGCGAGGTCGGCACTGGTCGCCGACCGTTTACATTATAATATGGTACAAAGGTACCATGTCGCGCCGCGAGCCACTACTCGTTAGCCAGGGAATTAAAGGAGAGATTATAATTCACTACTAGCCGAGTCCACGCCGATGACCCCTCGAAGGGCTCGCTGCAAAAGGCAGCAACACCCTGTACATAGTCTCAGTCGTGGATCCTTAAAGCATTGGCTCCGTTATCTCGATATAGAATGTTGGTCGCGCGGGGAACTATTTCTCGCAGGATCCGATAATTCCGCGGCGCAGGTCGTCGAAACGGACGCATACGTTCATAAATTCATCGCCGGTATCCATCGTTCGTTTCGTCGACGTCGTTTGCGGGACACGGTACCAGTCTGTATGAAAATTTGTTATCGCGATTCCCTTGTTGAATTCGAATGTTGCGAGACGCGACGCGACGCGGAGGACGCTTACCAGGGTGAGAGTGGAGGAAAGGGGACGCGGGCGCGACACGATCGTCGCCGACTTCCGCGCGTCGTACTTTTCGGTCCTTGTTCTCGCTTGCGAGCGACGCGATCGCGCTTCGCCCGTGCTCGTACATTTCTACGCTCGCTCCGATCCACCGACGAACCTCGTTCCGCCGATACTTTCCGTACGCGAATTTCTCAATGTGTACTTGGATGGACGCGATAAGATAACGAATCTGGACCGAGTGGCGAACGGTTGAACGGGTTGCAAAGTGTTCGCGATCCGCGAACGCTCGATTTGCTTCGCGGTCTACACGTCTTCCGAAAAACTAGTAGTGGGAATTCTTCGCGGAAAGCTCTCGAGCATCGGAAGAAGAGCAGGACTCTCGGAGCGACGGAATCGATATATTTCCGAAGCGGCGCAACGCGTCGGAAGTTGCCAGAAATCGTTGCAGGATGCGTCGAGAATCGGTGGACACCGAGCTAGCTACGGTCACTACCTACTATACAGTCTACATCTAGATAAAAACGGTCTTTGGTTTGGTCCCCGTCGCGCGTCGCCTCTAAAATTGACGCGGTTTCGACATTGTGTTCCATCCAACAATGGCAGTTGTGAAACTCTCGCAACGGTCGGCCAGTCGGCTAGCCAGTCGCGGCCAGCCCCGGCCGGCCGGCCAGCCAGCCAGTCAGCTAGCCAGTCGCGGCCTGAGCAATCTCAAGTTGATTTTGCAACCGGCTGTGGCTCGTGCGTTCGTTCTACATACTTGCATTCTTTACCCGACCGGTGCGGCCCAGCCCCGGAGACTTTCCCGTAGAATCGAACGCGTCCCAATCGCCGATCAAGTAACTCTCGTCTCCTCTCCGAAAGTAGACGACTGCGCGTTGACCTCCGTCGCTTAGCCAGACAAATTCGACGATTCGAACCGGAAACGTTTCTTCATCGAGACTGCCGTGCCGTGCCGTGCCGTGCCGATGCGATCGTCGATCGAATGCCGTCCATAGCTCCTGCTCGCGCCCGAGTCGCGTTCGATCGACACGTGGAAACAAGGTTTCGCAGGTCCTTGCCGGCTTTTGCGAGGATCGCTGGATAAGGTGGTCCCGTAGAGGTCGCGGGACGGGCTGCGCGCGAAAGTGGAGGGACTCGAGTTCGCGGGAGACGCACGAAGGACAAGTTACTGCAAGTTCCTTTGGAGGTAGCCTCGGCCGGCCGAAAGTGGGTCAGGCCCGTTCTCTCTTTCATCCGCGAGCCTCCGCTGTATAAAGTTATCCTCCTTTTTTTTCCTCCCACTCTTTCCACTTCTGGTTCCTCGCCTTCTTTCGTTTCCTTCGTCCATTCGGCCCGTCCCGGCCCGGCCCGGCCCGATGACAACGCTCCGCCACACGCGACCGAACCGGTCAAGTTTAATTGGGGTTTTCTTTCGGACGCGGATCGTCGATCGACTAGTCCGAGGCGGCAAACTTGCCGGTGAGATCCACTTGTAGCGTTTTATTGCTCAGAAATTTCTTTCTCAACTCAATCTGCAGTAAATCCGTCGTCGCCGTTGCACCCTGCCAAACTTTTTCGGGGGGAAACCGAAATGCTTTGCCATCGTCTATCGTATACCGAATCAACCGGCTTCGATGATCCTTGGGAACCGGGATTACCGTAACTTTGGAACAACCTACGCTCACCCGGAGTCTTTAAAGAGACTTTGCAAGGTCGACTTCGCTATAAAATTTGTAGACGGTGTAGACGCTTTACTCTACACGTTTTATTTGTAATAGTGCCTGTTAAAACGTAACATTTGGTTCGGCTCCGATCCGATCCGATCCGATCCGATCCGAGCGGAGCATGCTCCCCGGAAACCTGTGGCTGGTCCGAGCGCTATCTCTCGTTCTCGGCTCCGAGAATACACGGCGGCCGGTTTAACCGGGGCAGGGAACAATGCACCGGTTAACCGCGACGGTTCCTCCCGTTTGTTCCGGCGGCCGATATCGCGGGCTCCTTGCCCGAAAACGAGCGCCTTTCTCGCAAAATCTCGTCGTCTCGGCGGTACGTGACGTAGTTTCGCGCAACCCTCGCATCGGATCCTCGATCCTCTGTACACGCGTGTATCAACTTCGACGTCGACGTCGACGTCGACGTCGGCGCGCGTGGGCGCGTATGGCACGAACGAGTCGCCGCGGTATTTTCACCGTTCGTCATCCGTATACTGCGACCCTACGTTCGCATGACGTCAGACGCGGATGCTATTTCGGTCGAAGCGAACGATCCGTCTCTCTTCGCCTGTCCGCCGTTCCTGCCGTATCCAACGGAAATCGTCGCGATCGTTCGACCGACTCGAATCGATCGATCGATCGATCGATCGGATACGCGTTCGGCTGGCTCTAAGTGTTGAACAGAATTCGAGCCGCGCTATATTTTTGGTCGAACCCATCGAGCGGCTAGGTAAAATGATCGCTCGATCTAGCTCAAGTACGAGGTTCGCGCGAAAATCGAAAATCGCGGACTACAAATACAAACCGTTGCACTTTTATCTTCGAAGACTAGGCTTTTCCAAAGTAGGGAGAAAGCTTCGTTGCTCGCAACTCGTTTCGAATTTTCCACACGTTCGTCGATCAACGTTTCCATTTGCAACAGAAGCAGAGCGAAGGCAAAGCCATCGTCTCGGCGCGGCGCGTAGATGCACGTAGCTGCGGTATTCTTCGCGATCGATGCACCTCGCTCGACGTTTATCGATCCGACGTTCTCGGAGCGGATTACTATGGGAAATATCTCCCCCGCTAGCTACCGCGGAACAATTTGACAATTAATTGAAATTCATTCGATGTAACAGGTAGAAAGGATCAGATTATCTCGGCCGACCAACAGGTTACGAATAAATACGCGTAAGATCTTTCCTAGCGCTTCTTCCGGCCGCGTCTCCGTCTCCAGCCCTTGGCCTGCACCGCGCCGCGCCGCGCCGCACCGCACCGCACCGCACCGCACCGCACCGCACCGCACGCCCACGGCCGCGATCGGCTTGCGAGCTCTACACCGTATATCGCAAAGGCTCCTCCTCGCCCACGCTCGCCGCCACGCGTTTTCGCACCCACGCGCCAACTCGATAGGGTGCAGCAGGCCACTGCGCCAGCTCGACGGCTGCATCCGCTTTCGGTTTCGAGCTTTTTGTTATTTCGATCGCTTTGTTATCGCACCTCGTATTTATCGCATTATTATTACACGTACTTCCGCTAATGCTTCCGAGGTTGGACTCGGAAACCATCTTGCACCAGAAAAATTGGTTTCCATTCGTCCGACGATAGATTAACGATTAAAAAGGGCAGCCGTTTCAAGGCCGCGAGTTCTTCGGGCAAACGTACTTCGAACCTATAAATCGCATCGCGATTATGCTCCAAAACGGTCGCGCAGAGAGGTCGACGCGATGCAACGCGCGCGGTACACAGTGCATTCGAGAAACCTATACGTACGTAGTCTCGCCTATTGAACCGAGTACAATGAGCAACGACTATGGCCGCTGTGCCAGCCAGCAAGCAGCATCGTCGCGCGAGCTTCGTATTTATGCTCGCGTCAACGTTCCATATAACCCGGAGGAGCGTCCCTTTGCATCGGAGGGCGAATCATTAGAAAACGCTTTCGCCGAGAACTCTGCTCGCGACTGGTCATTAACTCGTTACTTCGAGTCTCTGGTACCCTAGTCTCGTCGTCTTTTCTAGCCACTATCCTACTCGAGCCGCGAAAGAAGAATCGCGGGCCTGCTCCGATCGACTACCGAGCTCTCCATTGGAGGGTCCTAAGTAGGCGTGGTTGGTTGGCTCCGAACCGAAGCCGGAGCGGAGCGGAGCGGAGCGAAGCCGAGGAAAGTCGAGCGGCGGTGGTTGCCCACGTGTCAAACCGCGTCTCGATGCTGTCCCACGTTCCGTAGTTTCCCTTTTTTAATTCCCTCGATCGGCACGGCACTCTCGGCAAATTCTGGGCCACGGGCCACGGCTCCGCAGCGGAATGCGTGCGCCGATTGCACCGATTCCATGTACGACGACGCGCGTAATAATGCTCCGTGCCCGTTATCTGCCCGCACCTCTCCTCAACCCCTTCGTCGCCATCCCCGTGTACCCCGTTCGATTCGCAGAGCCGCGATACGCGTGCAAAAGTGTACTCTGTAACTGCGGCCAACGGATCCGGCGCTAGTTGTCCGCATACTACGAATTGAACGAACGCGTCGGTAATCCTCCTACAGGTTATACAATTGGCGCACGAGGATGCGACGCGCCACTACAGCGGCGTGTTGCGCGTATCAATTTCCAATAACATTCGCTTCCATAACCTTTTCGCTTTCCGGCTACGATTTTGCAAAGTTTTTAACAGTCCGCTGGTTTTCGGAAAGCTCCTCTGGAAAGTTGTAAAAACCGGGGTTTACGGTATTACTGGATTATTAGTGGATGCAGCGATAGAAGGCAGGATCGGTATTCCGACGTCGATATCGGTATTTTTCGAATTTCAAAGTACTTCGAAGCAACGATCGTTCTCGCAGGAGAATTGCGAAGGACTCCTCGCATCCGGGATTTTAAATGCGACGATCCTAAACCGAGAACGCATCTCTGCAAAATTAATCGAGGTTCGACATCTGCTGACGCCTAGCCGCCGTCGTCGTTTCTCGCCTCTTTCGTCCCGCATAGCGACACGAGTGGCCGATTCGATTCGGTAAAAGTTCGCGGACGGTTGTCAACGCGTTAATCGGAATCGTTCAAATATTTCATTCAAAATTCAGAGTCGGCGTCGCAGCGACGAGCGTCAGCTCCAGCGCGGCTGCGCCGGTTTGTTACGGTGCAGAGTGCGAAGTGCAGAGTGTAGTGCCATGGCCATGGATATAGAGAGCACGATAGAAAATGCGAGAGAGAGAGAGAGAGCGGGAGCGGGTGGGGGAGAGAAGAGAGTCCATGGTATGTATGCACGTGGACTGCTATAGTGCTACACTGCGGTGGGATCGATTCGGCCGGAGGTGGAAGCAACCCCCACCCCCATTTACAAGCCCCAATATACACCCCCGCAGCTCGACCTCTGTCTCTTTCGCACCGTAGCGCCGCGAAATATCCGTGGGTTCGTTCGTTGGTTCGGTCGGTCCGTCCTCCCGCCCCCAATTTCTTCTTTTTCCGCCCTTGTCCTTTAGCATCCTCGCGATCGTGTTGCTTCTCGTTAGATTCCCTACCTATCCACCTGCCTGCTCGCGTCCCCTCTCTTGTCAACTTTTTTATTTTTCGGTCCAAAGGTTAATTGGGAGTTTGAAGGAGCTAGTTTCTAAATGCGACATAATTTACCATCCCATTTTTCGAATAAGATATTCATGGTATGTCCGACCAGGGTGACAAAACGAGGGATGCGATCATTCCGTTTCCGTCGTCCTTCCTGTAAACTTTGCCCGAGCAACCAAGTCGATTTCGCGACGATCCTCGATCGATCGATCGACGCTTTAAAACGATATTTGAGAAATTTCTATACTCGCCGGTCAACCGTCTCTTCGAAGACCAAGCCGAGACAAAAGAATATCCGAGACACGATTCAATTGAATCGCGCTCGATCGAAGCCCCGAGCTTGCGTTGCGCACGAGCAAGAAGTCACGTGCTCGATCGGGGTGGATCGTTCTTCCCTCCAGATTGTAAGCCGTGGGCGTCGATTTACCCGACTACGCCCACCAGTTGCGGTCAATCGGACCGTAGTAAATACACACTCGAAGATTTTTATCGCGACGTCGCGTCGCTTAGTGGCTTGGAACATTTTGAAATTAAAATCGGAGAAAGTGCGCGACCCGTAGACGGTCGTAGGACCATGAAGTTTCTACGCGAAAATTTCACGATTCGCCGAGTTGGTTCGCTACTGGGATCCATAACCGCGTCCTTACGACGCGCAGGAACAGGTCGCAGCGTCGCATTGGCGACAATGCCGAACGAAACCAGTTTACGCGAGTCCCGAACCACCGAAGCCTTAGGTAGAGGGCCCCAGAACGAACGCTGCCACGAGCTGCATCATCGTACACAAAGTGGTCAACGAATGCTCGTTCCGTGGACCAGGCTCTCGTTGGTTGGTTAACTCGTGCGAGTAATTGTCAGAATTGCCGTCAAATCGGGACGTCGATGGCGACGGACGGAGAAATTGGACAATCGATCGCCAGATTCGGATGCCTGTCCCGCGGTTTACAATTAATCGCGACGGATGAGCGCGTTGGCGGGTGGTCGTTCGATCCGAGTAAGTAACGCAACGAGTGTTTGGACGTCGACTCACGCAGAGAGACGCGCGCGACTCTCCGCGCCATTCGAGAATGCCGGCAGCGTTCGGGGTAGATCCGCGGTGGATCCGCGGTAGATTCGCGGTTAACGAGAACGAACGAGCCGTAAAGAAGAAAGAACCGTGTGGCCTCGGGATTGTTAAAAATAGCGGTCTGAAAATAATTGTTACGAGGTATCGAGCTATTTCGTGCCGCAATGGCCTATAAAAGTCCAGGTGCGATTCCGCGTGTCGTACGAACGCGCCGCGCACCGACTCCAGATTTTGTCGTATCAATGGTTTCGGGGAAGTGTTTACGACGGCGAACGTTGCGCGCGCGACTCCTCTCAATCCGGTTGTGTATTGCAAGGGTTAGGAGGGCTGGTACATTCCATAGCTCGCATCTCGCATCTCGCATCTCCAAGCTTCCAGGGAGGCCGCCGAGCGCAGGAGGCTACATTATATTCCGCTCCCTCGGTGTTATTGTGCCGATGAGCGGCTTACGGCAGCGTTACTGTCGGAGACTCGCGCACAGGGTAACAACCCCGTTAGCGCGCAGCTCGAACCGCGGAGAGGCAAGTCCGCGCAGCTCCTTGCACTCTGGTTCCTCGTGTTGTACACAGGGTGTCTCTGGAACGCGAACGGTGTCGCAGAATCGAGGCAACCTTTTCATTTCCAATTTCTAGGCATACTAGCAGCCCGTTTCCAATGTATGGTAATTCGTTTCGAGAAAACTACCAAACTTTTTCAAACTGAAACGTTGCAAATGTTGTTTGAAACAGGTGAACCGAGCTGCGACGACGGAGGCGGAGCTGACGAACCGCGGGACGATGCAGGGACATCGGTGTCGATGTACGTAAACTAGGTTGGATCGCGTTTCTCAGTTTGTCGAATTTCTTCCAACGGTTCGAAATATTCTCAATTTCCTTGTCCAGTAATAAACCTCTCGAGACCTCTCCAGAATCGAGCTCCCACGCCATTTATTGGGTTGCAGCTGGTGGGTGGGAGGTAACGGGTACTCGAAACGTCCTAGAAACAAGCTGTAGAAGCAACCAGTCTTTCCGATACCGCTAATGCGACGAGATCCAAACATCTACGCGCGCTCGGATTTTCAACGGTCTCCACGCTCCGAGTGGTAGAGGGGACCAAAGCCGGACAACAGAGCTTCCACCCCTTTGGCACACGGCTGCGGGGGCACGCTTACCCTCCGTCTGCTCCGATCCGATTCGTAACGAGCGAACGATCTACGCGAAGAGAAGACGAAAAGTTGGTTCGTGGGAGTTGCTTCGCGACTAACGCCTCGCTTTTCAGTAGTACAACGCGATAAAAAGGTCGACGCCAGGTGCACCGATATCGATCTCGAGAGCAATCTGAGAATCCAACCGGCGTATCCCCAGTCTCGCGTTGATCAGCGGACGCCGATAATATTTTCGGACGATCTGGGATCCATTGACGAGATATCTGCGACCGCTGTAAAGCAACGCGCCGCATTCTCCCGGCATTCTGTCCCAACGTCGCAGTCGTCCGCTATAACGCGAGTTGGGTCTAGTCGCACTATAGCGATGCGCCATAGCGGCCTGCGCAGAGAGGATGCGAGAAAGCGTTGCCAGAGGAAAGCCGTGCCGTGCGGACGAGGACGGTCGAGCTCTGCCGTACGGATAGATGGGACAGATGACTGCGGAGGGAAGAGAGAAGGGAAGAGGGAGAATGGCGGAAGAGAGATGCCGAGACGGCACTAACTGGAAGATGGAGCGAGAGACACCGGGTAGGAGAATTTGTGCGAGTAGTGGGCGAGAGAGACGGAGGCGCGTGTGGGTAACCGGTACGCGGTTCGACAGAGAGAGAGAGCGAGAGAGAGGGGCAACGAGAAATACTAGCGATGAGAACGGGCTAGCTCGGTACAGAGAGAACAGAGAGCGAGACGAGGAATAGAGAGCCAGGGAGTAAGAGAGAACGTGTGCTCGTGCAATTCGCGTTCAAAGTTAACGTCTAGCTGTGTAGGTGAAAGAGCGACGCTAGGGAAAGAGAAAACCAGAAGAGGGAGGGAGAGAGAGAGAGAGAGAGAGGGCGCCTCGGACCTTTCCCAGAAAGCAGAAAGCACGACGGAGCAATATCGCAGCGTCTGCCGGTGTTGTAAAACTACTTTGATCTCGGTTGCTTGCTCGCAGCCAAGGTTCTCTCCATAGCGTCCTCCCGATCGCGCAGACTCGCCGGAGAGCTTAGAAAAGCCCCGGTACCCGAGGCCAAGCTGCGCGCGTTCCGATTTCTTTTTCATGGAAAAATCAAATCAAGGGCCCGATCAAACTCTTTTTCGAATATCTTGGCGTTCGAAGCTTGATTTTCGGGGTGAATCCGTCGTCTTTCCGGGGGAAAATTAAAAAACGTCGAGAGAAGCGATCTGGAAATTCGCGTTTCCACACCGGTAGAACGCGATTCTCGGTCTCGGTCTCGGTCTCGGTCTCGTTCTCTCGAGAAAATTGAGTGCAGAACCGATGCGCGGCTGTGCACGGCTGACCGTTTCTACTTGCGAGTAGCGTTCGCGTCGCGTCGCACAATTCTTATCGATTCTCTTTATATCCGGCTGAAATTAGCGGCGATTCCATAAAGTTAATCGTCAAAGTATTTCTAGTTATCCATTATGTTTTCGATTCGCGTTCAATGCGAACATTTGGTATAATCGGCAGTTGGTTGTCGGGGTTCAGAATGAATCATCGTCGCCGTTGCCAATTCGTTGACGGTAGATTCGGTCAGCACGGAGTCGGTGCGACGGTATGGAGGGGGACAAATGCAAATTGGGTGTTTGCTGGAAAACGGCACACAGCCGCCGTTGCACTAGTAAACGCGTGTCGGCGCGGCTATCGCCGATAGGTCATCGGTTACGAGGGACGCGCGCGAGCTTCTACTCGCGTGTGCACCAGGCGGGTAAACATCGCCGGAGAGACGCGAAAAATTTCACGTTTCGCGATCTGGCTCAAGAACGCGACCTTGATACTCGATCGGAACGCCGACACGCGAGCAGAAATCGAACGCGGGCCAACTTCGATGCCTCGATTCTCTGCAATTACGCAAGCGGCTCCTCGACTAGAGCCACCTAGCCTCGAATACATTTCGTCGATTTAAATCTGATCCGCTTGTTCCAGCGAAATTTCTGACGCTCTATCGCGTTCTCGTTCCCTCTCGCTCTAACCTCTATTACGACCATCGGATGGAAACAGACCCCGGAATGTTGATCGCGCGATATTTGCTGCAAGTCGGCGCTGCAATTTCGGGAATATCTCTGAAATTATTCTAGTCTCTTCCGAGAAGAAACCTTCCGTCTAGTCGTCGAAACAAATCGAATAATCAGCCAAAATTGAAATTCTCATAAATATTTGCAACGCTGGGACCGAATTCCCATTCGAAGGCGTAAAATGCGAATCACCATGCGCAGGCGAGTCGAATTCGGATCTATTAATCGACGAGTATCGTTCTCGTTCCATAAAGAGAAGCTCCGCAAAGAAAGGCCTGCACAGTTTATCCGCTGAACGAATCGAGGGAGACGAATGGTGGGGGCTGAGTTTCCCAGATTGAAACCACCCCGTGCTCCCCCTCGTTGCTTCCGCTATTCCAAATATCCGCCTCGCGGCGAAGAAACATTGTACAATGTTCTCCAATTAGATAGAAAATTAAAAGCGAATCGATATTCTACGAATTCGCGTGCTCGCGCTATTCGGTCATATTTTCCGTTTCCAATATCTTGCCACCGTTAACGATCGTTGTCCCGCGAATCGGGCACACAGGAATATTTTCCTTCCAGTCGGGGCCACTCCCGAATCGATACCGGCTGCATAGACGCGCCTTTCAACTATAAATAATAACCGAATAATCTGAAGTCCCTAACGAAATTGAGACAGGTGAGTCGAGAGGACTCCACCGCGAGCTTTCGCAGCGTTAATCGGTGGGTGGTCGAGCGTGGACCGGGAGACTGTGCGTTGCGTTGCGTTGCGTTGCGTTCGGTTGCTTTCGGTTGCGCTGTCGCGTGGCCAGCATATGACTCTCATTCCATATGTTTTTGCGAATGACACGTGAACAGAGGAAAGCACAACAGAGAAAGAGGAATAAGATCGCGCACGGTGGAACGGCGGTGGAAGATGAGCAGAAATGTCGGCGTGCTTTCCGCGCGCCTTCTACTTTCGCAGCGTAGCGAGTATTACGGCGCGCGCTCGTGCGGTCGTGCGGTCCCGGCGCAAGCGCCTCGCTCTCTCGTTCGTTGAACCGTTCGTGAGAGAGGCGCGTGTGCGCGCCTGACAAAGAGAAAGAAAAATATAAATGCGAGAAATGAGGAGAGAGGGAGAGAGAGAGAGAGGAGAAGGGGCTGGGGGGCGAGAGACTCGTAGACAATACCGCGCCAATTCTACGAGCGCCGCCACCGATGCGATGCGATGCGATGCGATGCGATGCGAAACTTTCCATTTTTCAAATGCGTTACGATTACGAACTTGGCAAATCTCGAAATAAAAAATCCTCGCCGGTCGGTTTTTGAGCAATCAAACGAACCATTTACGAAAATCAATTTCAAGTGAAATTTTTGGGGGTGCGATTCGACAGCCGCTACGTAAAATGGACGGTGAAAGGACCAACATTCGCGTCGCTGCTAAAATCTAGATGGCAACTGTTGTTTAGAAAACAACTCGGTGTCCGCGCTAAATACATTCGATTTTTGCGTCCCACCCGATTAGAACCCGCTGCGTGTCTTATATAAATTGATAAAAGTGTCCACCGGCTTTGGTTCGACGTGTTGGATCGCGCGCTCTTCTCTAGGCAGAAGTTATCGCGCGGTCGGTATTTCAGCGTTCGTCTTCCACCCCCTAGACGCGCCGCGCGAGCTTTCCGATCAACCATAAGTTGCGATTCGCTGCGTAAACGTTGACTGCGTAAACTGCGCGTCAAAAAGAATCCGTGTCCGATTTCTGGATGTTTGCTCGCCGACTCTCCCCCAGCGTCCTCTGGATCGTCGCGATCGATGCGAGTCCACCGCGAAAGTCGCGGGCAAGGGTAACGCTAAGAGCGCGACGTATCGGATCGGTGCGTGGACGCTTACGCAACGACGGAAACCTGTTTGGCGCGCAACCGCGAGCGTATCCGTCGCTTACGTCTCTCGATGTAATGCCGCGGAGGTGGTTACGAGCCATACCCCGGACCACGTCGATCTTAATTCGGATAGTTTTCGACGTCGGAGATTTGGTTCTAATCGTGCCGGTTCTTGTTGTTGTCGCCGACCACGGCGTCGATCAAATCTATCCCGTTTCTTCTTCTCCTCCTCCTCCCCCTCCTCCTGCTCCATAATAGGAGACGGGTCGATCGCCCGGATCGATAATGCGCGCGTCGATCTCTCGTTTCCGTTTCCAGCCTCGATGCAAGAAACCGCGCGGAGGCTTTGCAATTTCCACCGAGATCCATGAAATTCGTCGCGTCGCGTCGCCTCGGCGGCGGCGGCGGCGGCGGCTCTCTTGCCCGTCGACCGATGTTGTTCGATAATCGTCGGCCAGTGTACTAACAAGGTTAATTCGAATCGTCGAACGTCTGCTCGACTCCAGTCGCAACCGCGCTTCTAATCGTTCGATCGCCGACCGCGATCGCGAGTTTACAATTAATTTGATCGAATTCGACTTTGCTTTAATCTCCCTGCGTTCCTCGATACGTTTCGATAAAAACGGGGAATAATTGAAGTAACGGAATCGGTCGAGCGACGAGCGCGAGTCTGATCGTCGCGCACCGCGAGTTCCTCGCGGATCCTGCTACATCTTACGTAGCGCCCGTAAGTTTCGAGGTCCAGAACTTTTCTACTCGATGGAGCTCGTGCTCGAGCGATCTTTGCTCTGGTTTTTTAACGGTAATCGGCGTTGCGACACGCGCGTTCTCGTCTCGAGCAACAAATTGTTCGTCGAACTTGCTAGCAGAACGGATTGCGCTTCCGAACTGCTCGAATCTCGATCTCGCGACTCCGCGCGTTGCAACGAAGAGAGTTAGTTTCTCTTCTTATCTCGACGCCGACGTTGCGGCGTACGAACAGCGACGGGTTCGAGCCGCGTCCGATCGCGCGGCAGGTGTATCGATTTGCTTCGGATACCGTTCGCGTCTTTACCGTTTTCATTGTTTCGAATTAACGGGCTGGAAACTCCGTGAGTTTCGAGTACGCGAAACGCTTTGGACTCGATTTCCTTCGCGACATTGAAATGCTCGTTTGAGCCGTCATCGATTCGAATCTACTCCAGGCATGTTCGAGGTTCGAGAGGTAGAAACTTATTCGCAAGAAGACGATCGCTGTACTATCGACGGCTGGCAGAGGTTTTCCGTCGGCAGTCGGCAGTCGAAGACCTAATTGGGGAAAGTTGTACGGCTTCGAGCGCCTCCAGAAAACTACACTTTATGCGCGATCAGCTTGGGCGCGTCCAATCAGCCTATAAAGATGATTGCAGAAGGTTCTTCCGCGAAACCTTTCTACGCTCCCTATTCTTAGACACCTTCCTCCGAAGCAACCACCGTACTGTTTCGATCGACAGGGTCGACCGAAGCACAGCTGCCCCTATCCGTAGCGGTTTTCCAGCCAAGTATCGGTAAAAACCGTGTCCAGTTGACAGTTGAGAACAGTTTTTGTCCAATCTCCACACTCTCCCGATCACGTAGGCGTACCCTACACCTTGCAAAAGGCTCTCTCGGTGTAAGCTCGATCGGCTAGTTTCTGAAAAAGCTGAAAAATCCGGTCGCGTAAGTATCGATCGCCGTGGTACGTTCTCGACGTCGTCGTCCTCGTCGTCGTTGCCGGTGCCGTCGCCGTCGCCGTCGCCGTCGTCGAAACCCGGTTCGATCGGCTGTTGAGAACCACGACGCGTGTCTACGTTTCGTAGCGTAGCCCCTATAGACCGTATTACACATTCACGACAGCCTCGATGGAGAGGGGCGCGACGTACACTGGCGCGCGCGTACAGTGCGCCGGTATAGAGGGTATAGAGAAGAGAGTACAGTGTACCCTTCGGTTTTCGCTAGCGCGGAGAATACCCGAGGCCGGCCGACGAGGACCGAAGTTGTCCGTCGAGAGGAATCGTCATCGACGCGTCATGCAGAGGCAGCACTGGCATCGGCGCCGAGCAACGCTCCGCTCCGCTCATTCTGCTCCGAGCTGTCGAACGCGACGCACGCGCCTCTCTTCGGCTCGATCCGATCCGATCGGATTCGGCTCCGCTTCGTCTTGCCTCACCCATCCTATCAGTCTTTTATCAGCGAGTGTGCACGTATACGCTGGATGGTGGACTCTCCCATTCGGAAGGGAGCTTTCGTTCCTCGTATCCCCTCGCTTTCGCCGTTCGAACGGGTCTCGGAAATCGCCGGATTGTTCAGTTCTCCTCGTGCACCTCCACACAATCTGCCCTCGAGCCTCGAGAAGTATCCGTCCCCTTTCTCCCCATCGCTCTCGGGGTAGCCTCTCCCCTGTCCTCTCGGCGAGGCCCTTCGGCCGGCAGCGTTTCGCGCTCGTTTGCTAGCAATCCTCTTCCGTGCCGCCGCAAACTCGCGATTTCCCGATCGCCCGTCCTCCGCTTCTCCCGCTCGATCTTCCTCGTCGTCGATTCTCCCGCGCGATCGCGGCCACGGCTCGTCCGGCTCTCGAGTCCAGCGAGTCGCCGATATTCTCAAGATTCGTCGGTTCCCGCGAAGCGGATCCGATCCGACCCCGTCCGGTCCCGAGCATCGCTGCGCGCTGCGATCGCGGCCGATGGAAGCCGTCGCCGATCGACGACGACGACGACGACGACGACGAGTCCTCTCTCTGGACGGGTGCGTCCGCAGCGGTGTCCGCGGCCGGAACGGAGGCAGCCGAAGCTGCGATACGAGATAAACGTGCGTTTCGCGAAGTAGAGGCTCTCGCGCTAGCGCTCGCGCTCGCGCTCGCGGGTGTGCGGCACTCGGTCGGGTGCCACCGGGGGACGGACGCAGGGACGGTCGGGGCAAAGCGAAAACTAAAGCCCTTCTACACCTGGCACGTCGCCGAGTTTGCTCGGGTATAGAAAGGAAGGAGAGGGTATACGGTGCGCGCGGTAACCAAAGGCAGACGGAAAACTCTCTCGCTCTCTCCGAACGCTGCCACCGTCCCACCGTTCCTCTGCCCGCCCGCTCTCCTACCACCGCCACGCTCGTATCACCCTCCCTTCTCTCTGCCTCCTTTGAATCAATAATCTCTGACCAGGATTATATGCGAACCCTTTTTTATTTCGGTCGGTCTATAAGAAAGATATACTACAGCGAGAAACGAGGTAGCGGGAAAAGCAACCGTTGCCCATCGCAAGAGGGTGCCAGATCCTCTCGGGAGCACGCGCGCCGCGGATTTTCGGTGCTTCTACGCGGTGCGGTCTCCTCTCGCTGTTCAACCGGTGCGCGATATCGGCGCGCGGATTATCGATCTCTCCATCCTTCTCGACCGTTCGTTGGTTATGATATTTCGAGAAAACGAGACGATGCGGAGAGAACGCGATTGCATTCGGACAGAGGTGACGTAGACCGATCGAAACGCTGGGTTACCCAGAGGGGCGCGCGTCCCCTGCCGCGATCAGAGTCTCTCGATCGCGAATCTTCTAACAGATTCTCCTTCCTATGACCGCAGATCAACACCTCTAGATGGAATCGCCTTCTACCCAGGAGCATCTCGTCGAGGCAAAGGAGGATATCGGCTCGACAAAGGCGCCTCGAGCCCAGGGGATAGAGTCTTCGGAGACCGTAGACGATGCCGGCTGCTCCACCGATACCGAGGACCAGATTCGTTCATCCGGCAACGGCGACCATGTTAGCACCGCTGCGTCGCTGCTGTTGCCCAAGCCTGAGCAACACCCCGGGACGATGGGTCTGAAGTTGGACAAGTGCGGCGACGACGGCGCGGAGGTCGAGAATAATGTGGTCGCGATCGCTGACGAGGCCGGGGACGAGCCGAGGACCGAGGAGGAGAAGAAGAAGCAGGACGAACCACGAAACTGTACCGATGCGATAATGACCACGACGACGACGACGACGACGTGCACCGATCAAGAAGAAGAAGAAGAAGAAGAAGAAGAAGACGACCGAGCAACGACCGATGGGGATGATACAACGATGGGGTCGGCCGCGTCCAGGAAGAGGCCGGCAAGCGAGTTTTTGCAAATCGACGCCGAGATAAAGCGGATCGGCGTCGAAGGCTCCGAGAACGATTCCAACCAACTGAGAAGCGACGTTAGAAGGATCTCGCCAGTGTTGGTGAGTCTCAGGGAGCGCACCCTCGGCGAAATATCGCTATCCTGTTTGTTCGACGAAGACGCGATCTCTCGGTGTCCATTGCGAACCAACGGCAGGCTCCTGGACAACTCGCTGTCCGGCAGACCGAGCCTGAACAACACTGGGCAGCTCGAGCCGGCAGAGTCCTCCGGCTCGGAGCCCAGGCTGCACGACTCGTCGTCGACGCCCGTCCCCGAGTCGCAGAGCGATCGGGACGAGTTGGACTGTCGCCGGAAACTCGAGTACTCCGACGCGTTCGTTGACGAGGACTCTTGCTGTTCGCTGCTGGTCGAGGGCCCCGAGAGGGACCACCGGCCGTGCCAAGAGAAGCAATGCGAGGAACCGATCGAGACGTGTCCTTGCGGGGACAACGAATCGTCTCTGACCGGAGAAAACGCCAAGGAGCCCGGACGCTATCTGATGGTGACGCTCGAGCGCCTCGACTGCCCGCTCGCGCCGCCGATGGACAAGAAGAGTACGAACGACGAAGATAGGAACCCGGTAGCCGAGACGGAGCCTCGGGTCGCGACTCCAAAGGATTCGCGTCTCGTTCCGATATGCACCGACCAGAATAAGAGGGCCCAACAGAAGACTGAATTCGAGTCGGCGAAGAAACAGCTCGGCTCGCCCATAATAACCAGGTCGATGACGCCTCCGGTCGTGTCGACGTTGTGCGAACTGAAGCAGTGCAAGGTGCTCTTGGAGAAGCTCGACTCGTTGTCGCAGATGCGATCGCCGGAAAAGTCGATCGCGGAAGCGTCGACGCCAACACCGACGAAGAAGAACGCGAGCGTCGCGACTGCTGCGACTGCTGCGAATGCCTCCGCGAGTAGCCTCCAACCGTCGAACGATCGAATCTCGTCGGAGCCGAGAGCCGGTTCGCCGGAGGTCGCGGCGGGCCCCGCGATCGCCGGAGACACCGAGACGGAGACCGAGACCGAGACCGGCTCCGACAGTTCCGAAGTGCCGCTCTCCGCGACGAACGCGCGTTTCCGAGACTGCGGGGAACGCGCCGTTTCCGATCGAGTGTCCTGCCCCGAGAGCGAGTCCATGTGCTGCGTCGACGTCAACCAAGAGACCGTAACGAGGCTCGAGGCGGAGAGGCCCGAGGCTTTCACGGAGGACTCTGCCGAGAGCCTGGCGCTCGCCACCGGTGCTAGGGACGAAGTCAGGTCGGATGGCAGCGATTCCGGGCTGGGCAGCGAGGTTCCCGGAGATCCTGGGCCAGCGCCGGCACCGGAGAGCGATTCTGAGACCTCCTTCTTGGACAGGATACCCGACGATATACTCTCGGACAAGGAGAAGGGTAGGCCCGCTAATATAAAAAAAAAAAAAAATACTCGAAATCATATCGGCTCTATTGATTTGGCTCGGCTACATTCTCGAAACCGCGTAATTTTCTTTCGGCCGAGTAGTTTTCAATTTAAAGCTCGTGTCGGCGATTGATACCGCCGCGCCGGCAGAATGTCTGTTGTAGATTCACAGTTAATAAAACGCAGTACACACACGTATTTGGTAAAATAACGATTTAATTTGAGAAACAAATATAAAATTAGAAATACACAATATAATACGGAAAGGAAAACGTGCTTTGTCCGATGTCGAGAGCGAAAACGAAACCGAAACCAAAACAAAAACTCATAGGGAACGCGACGCGCGCGGTAGCCTTCGAATGTTTTTCGGCATGACATTATCCCCGCCTAAGGTTTCGGACAATTGAAACGCCGCTAGAACAGACAAAGATAGACTGTATATATCGTTGCCTTTCAACAATGTCAAGTTCGATATTGTATTTCTTCGTTCGGGCTGAATAATGTTCGTTACACGGCCGCCGTACGCGAGAACGAAAGGTATCGTTAGAATGCGATAGTGGCAACAGGTATTATCTTTCAGCCGTGAATCAACTGGACGGCTTCGTCCCGAACGTCGCCGTACCGGGGACCCCGCCAGCGCCGTTGACGACGTTCCCCAGTCCACCGAAGAGCAATTTGAAAAGAAGATTGACGGACTGTATGGAAGGTGCTCCCAATCCGAAGAGAAGCAACATGGACGAATCCATGAAAAAGAAACGCAACATTCAATTCGACGCGGTCACGGTCTACTACTTTCCCAGGGCGCAGGGCTTCACCTGCGTGCCTTCTCAGGTGAGAGAAAATTTCGTGTTCGGCGGAACGGGGACTTGGCTCGAACTAAACGACGTCTCGCGATCCGATCGTAAGTGTAAAATGGACGCGTTTAGTATATCCCGAGTCCCCGAAACGCTCCAACGCCGCGGAGGCTAGGCTAGAGGGATGCGCAGCGGTCGCGGCGACAGATTCGAAAGCGCTTATTAATAGAAATCGATCCATCGTCCCCACAGGGCGGCAGTACTCTGGGTATGAGCGCGACGCACACTCATGCCGAAAGATTCTCGCTCTCGGAGCATGCCGCCGAGCAGAGGCGGATCCACCGCGCCAGGCTGGCCCAGCTAAGGTCCGAGAGGGCAGCGAATTGCGTGGCGGAGGCGGCGTCCAGCTCGGAGGATCCCAGCGACGACACCGACGAGGAGCAGAGCGACAACGAGGAGCTCGACATCGACAGCTACTACTTCCTCCAGCCAGTGCCCACGTGGCAGAGACGAGCCTTGCTCAGAGCAGCGGGGGTGCGCAGAATAGACGCCATCGAGAAGGACGAGTGCCGCGACATCAGAGCCAGCAGGGAGCACTGCGGCTGCGGGTGCAAAGGCTACTGCGACCCGGAGAGCTGTCCTTGCAGTCGCGCGAACGTCAAGTGCCAGGTCGGTAGGCCAGGAGAGGCTTCCGCGCCTCGTAGTTGGATCGCCAGGGATCGAAGACGCGTCGAGACCACCCGGTATCTTTCTCGGACCGATTCGACTGCCGGCTCGAATCGGTCGTACACAGATTACGCCGTTACGAGACGGCGCCAGTGCTCGATATCGTATCGAGATAATATCGGTCGTCGGGATCTCGACTCGCTTCGATCTCGTGTTCCGTAACCATCGGAATTTACAAATTGATGAAAGCTGACTCATGGATTTGCGCGTGCGCGCGTCTCTATGTAACAGGTAGATCGAGCCGGGTTTCCGTGCGGGTGCACTCGCGATGGCTGCGCGAACAACTCGGGCCGCATCGAATTTAATCCAGTACGTGTCCGGACGCATTTCATTCACACGCTGATGCGGCTGGAGCTCGAGAAGAAGCAACGGGAAGAAGAGGACGGTACGGATCACGACGCTTCCGACAATCAGAATGGTAGAAGCCCCTTGAGGGAGATCAATTTGGGGTCCGTGATGGAGAATAGAAATACAGAGTCGTGTTTGACCGGTGGCGGTTTCACGACGCTGCATTACGAGAATCACGATGCCGGAGACGGTGGGCCAAATTGTCAGCCGGACGTACCTGGCGCCAGAGAGGATAGTCTGGATCTGTACGCGATTAGAGACGATTGTTATCCTAGCGAGGACACTGTCGATGGTACGCAGGGACCTCAAAGGAAACTTCATCCTGAGTTTAGTCAAGCGTTTCAAACGTTCTCGGGGCAATCCGGTGCCGGTGTAAACTTTCAGCAGCCCGTTTATCAGGATTACCAACCTTACGCTAACCTTCCTTCCACGTCTAGGGTGCAATTCCAGCCGCAGTTTCAAGCGGTCCCAAGCACACCCGGGTTCTCGCATTACGCGTCTTACGGACAGGATGCGGCGGTAGCGGCTGCAGCGGCCACGCTACAGGAGAATTGCCAGGTTCATCCGGGTCAGCACGCGTCCGCGTACGAGGCTACGTTCGCGCAGGACGAGACCACCGGGTCCCAATACACGAACCTGAACTCGGTCCAACCGCACGCGGCATTGCAACAGATGGGCAAACTGGAACCGTTCTCCGAGCTGCTGTCCGGCAGATACTCGTACTACGGTGAAATGGAACCACCGGCGCACGCTACTTATCACGGAAACGGGCCAAAGGTCGAGGCGGAGAAGAGTCAAGACAACGCGCAGCAGTCCGAGGTGGTGGACGAGTGCGACGAGAACTTTGGGGAGATCATTAAAAAGTCGATGGTCGAGACCGTGTCGGCTTAAAATTGTACAAACGCGATTGTACGAGAACGATCCTCCGCGTTGTTTTTTGACGAAACGCGTTGTTGCCACGAGCTTTGAATCTCGTTGAAACGTCTCGCTCGTACGGGGAATCGGAAGACGAGAGAGAGAGAGAGAGAGGGAGGGAGGGAGGGAGAGAGAGAAAAGAGAGAAGTACTCTGGTGCGATCAGTTTCCGACTTTCGTCGTTAGGTAAATCCGAAGTAGAAATTGTTTCGGTGGTTGCCGAATCGGATTGGCACGCGGTTGCTCTGTTCGGGAACCACCACCGCGGTTGATTATTGCACGACCAGTCCCGTGGATACTGTTGTTAGAAAAATTGATGCGGCTACGCGTGCGTCCGCCCGGGATGGAAATCGGCTGAGACAGAGCTCGGCGCCCTTGTCCCGTTCTAGAATAATTGTTGTTTGGTCGAACCAATCGGGTGTTTGCGGACAAGTGGAAGAGGCTCGATTTGTGAAACAAACGAAAATTGCCAAGTGCAAAGGTCTTCGTCGGAAATCTCCGTCTGTAACAGAAATCAATTTCTGATTGGGTCCTGCGTGACCGGTGTTGACGCGAATTCAACGAGGTTGTGACCAAGAAACAACATGGGATCAGCTTAGATTGCAGTTTATAAGAAACCTTATCTTTAATACTTTAATAGTAGGATTGCGGGTCACGCGCGCAGCACCTTTTTAAAATGGGAGAATCGTGCAAAAACTCGGACAAATAAAATATACAAAACAGAGGAATGTAACATAACGAGGAACACGTATCAGTGGGGCGATGGCGTGTTTCGCTTTGCAGATGCACCGCTTGTAGAAGAGACAGAGAGAGATATAGGAGGGGGGGGGGGGCGATCAGGTACACACGGAAACACATTTGTAACACGAGATCTGTGAGCGATTGTGATACTTGTGCATATAAAAAACGAAATGCAGTTTTGCCAGATGACAGACAAAGTAGGTTAAGGAAAATACGTTATGGGACTTTTTTATGCCAGTGTGTAGGGTGTCGAGTTTGAGAGATTTTTCAATCGACGATGATTGCTGATGATGGGCAATAGAGAATAGAATTTTTCCTCGTGTTCTAATTAAGTACACAATTAATGCACAACACTACATGACACTCGTCCAGAAATACACACACAACCACACACCTTTGCAATCTTAGAGGATGATTGATTAGCATAAGCAAGCGCACGCTGTCTACAAAATACAGATTGTTCAATTTTTTTCGGTGCTCATTAACTCGTCGCCCGCATACTTTAATTTGCTCGAGGTCAAACTATTTTCTTCGATGTTTTGTACAACCATATACCATGGCGTACCTACAGTTTTACCAATTATTATCAATTTCCGCTGCAAACGGTGTTATTTGCCGCCACTGTTCCGTATATCAACGTTCTCGCTCTTTCTTCAATTATCACTTTCTTTCAGCCCCATTGCGATCCATGTTTTTTAGTCGTACATACCCATGCCCTCCTGATCGGAAGCCCACGAACACAATCTCGTCACCGAATTGTCATTTTGTGCAGCCCTGCGACACCAAGTTTCGCGCAACGGCGATTACCCCGCGAGCAATTTTGAAATTTCATTGTATAAACTATTTATTGTTTTCACTTGTATACACTTTTATACAGAGAGAATATACGAGTAGTACCAATCTATACGTTGTTCATCCGTGGACACGTCAAAGGTCGCAAACTCTAATTTAACCCTTTCGCTACTACGGGCCACTATAGTGGCTTTTCATAAGATGTCACTGTGGTACTACGGACCACTATAGTGGCTCCGCGCAAGATGTCACTGAGGTACTACGGGCCACTTTAGTGGCTCTCCGCCAGATGCCAATGATCTATTGCGTCCAACCGTTTTACGCAAGTTTCTGACTCTGGGCATACACTGATAATGTTTTTTGCATCATTTACTGCTAACAACTGAATAAACAAACTGCTTAACAATCGATGTACCTCGGCAATCAGTCTCAGCAGCATGGGTTCTCCGCCGCGGCATTCTCGCTGACGATCGGCGTTGCGTAGCGTGCAGTGATGTCGCGGCGCTCCGTTCAGCAGAAGTACCGCGGCGGAGAACCCGCCCGTAGCGAAAGGGTTAAAAAATACCAAAGTCAACCGTTGACCGCACTGGACGTCGTTTGTTTTTCGCTCCAGCGACGCGTCGTCAACGGTTCTGACACCTCGCGCGTCAAACGGAATATTGTACATGTAATCGAATCGAGACGAAGCAAGACAAAGATAATTATAAAAGAAGGAAAGCCAAAAAATAGGTAGAAGAGAAACCAGTGCGCAAACTTTTTTTATTTCGAGAGAAGAGGAACCGACGAACGAAGTCTGAAGGCACAGAAGTTGCCTTACGCGGACGATCATTTTGCACCGAACCACCACCACCACCATCATCAACCCCCTTCGTTAATCCAGCCCTCGTAGATTTTCAGACACAGACCTAACCCAGACCCGTTTAGCATCCCGGGACGTCGATCGCTAAATACCCTACGATTAACTGAATTATTACACGTTAAGGGATAACTACGATGATAAACGACGATAGTATTAAATGAAACAAAAAAAAAGAAAAAGCGAACTTTATACATAATTTACTGGACGTGTCAGCTCCCGAGCACCTTTGTCGCTCTTCTATTTCCGTGGTTCTACACTGTGTTCATCGTCGCTGATTGGTGCCTAAATCGTTACGTTTGTTGTCAGTGTACAATGCTAACGAGACTATCTCACGTTCGAAAATAGAAGAAACGAGGGATCGAGTGCGAGTGGATGAGTGCGTGCGCGTTGTGTGCGAGTGTAAGACTTGTGGGTGGCAGAGAGAAAGAGAAAAAGAGAGAGAGAGAGAGAGAGGGGGGGGGGGGGGGATCATGCGTAGATATACAATTCAATCAACGGATAGAAATCCTCGTTGACGCGTTGCGAGGGATGCGAGACACCTCCGTAACCGACATTAAAATGTATACATATAAACCTACACCGTATGTAAGTAACTTTTAGAGTATTTGAGTAAAAAAAGGCATACATAGTTGATAGCGTTTTATTAAATGTTGTGAAAAAGTCTTTTCGTCTGTCGTGTAACGTGTTGTCTCATTGTGCGTGTGCGTGCGTGCGTCTCGTTTACGTATTTATTGTATCACACCCACCCTTCTCCTTTGCAAACCACGCGTCGTCCGTGTTCGCTATTTTCTCATTGCGCTAGGAACGAGAAGCGAGAAAGTTGTCCTTCGATGTTGCACGGTCGGACCGTTTCTGAAGTAATCTTCGTTTCATAAACGTCGAGGAAAAGAGAAGATTGATCGGGATCGGCATTGTTATTCCCGAACCCTTAATTCGATCCAATCGTTGTTAATCGCCCTGTTTGCAGTTACTTGCACGCGTTCGCCAACCGGAAGCAACTTCCGCAGAAACATTTTCCTCGCAGCAATTATCTCGCACGACGTTATTCAAAGTCCCATGGAATCGGAGCAACGCGCAATTAACGAGCTTCGATATCCCCGATCTCTGTATTCTCTGCTGAAAACCAGACTGGCCTACCTGTCGCAAATATCGCGCGCACGTTTCCCGGCAACCGTAGAAAACTCTGTTCCAAAGTAGTTCGAATTCGGTTGCGCTTCGTTGGAGTTGCGCATTGCGCGTCTTTCATCGGCAAGATGGCGGACCGTCGGCAAGCAGCGGGAACGTCGTGCCCGTAACAGCTCCGTCAACGATTCTTCGATTTCCGCGTCACTCGGTGTCCGTCAAAGAGGCGACCGCTTCAGGAACCGATAACGTGATCGCAGCGTCGCGTACGCATAAAATAATTCGAGCATAAACGTGTCGGTGTCGCGCGTTGCGTCCCTGCGTTAGCTTGTTCGAGGATCGAGGAGGAGTGGGAGAACGTACGCTGTGGAAGGGAATGGCATTAGCGAGAACAGCAAGCCGAGCCGTTGCGTCGAGTCGTCGAGTGGTGTAGAGTGGCGTGCCGCTGGAAGTTGACGGCTGTTCGCGAGCCTGTGCGGAGGTTAGTTCGGTTCGTCGATCGAAATTGGAGTCGGCCCGTGTTCTCGACGAATCAGTGAGAGAAGACGAATGGAACGCGGTGGGCTCGAACGACGCGCCGAGTGCTGCAGGGCGCGTGTTCGCGAATGAAAAGTCGAGATCGGCGACGAGGACCGGGGAACGCGTTTCGTGAAAACGAGAACGAGCGTTGGGTGGCCACGCGACGCGACGGCGTGCTGGTGTCGTTGACGTTTCGTACGTTTCGCGTGTCGGTGTCTTGTTCTCTCTATCCGTACACAGTAGCTCCCTCTTTCTCTCCCGCCCCGTCTTTCTTCTTCCATCCATCGTCCTTCCTAGCTTCTCCGTCCTCGTCCGCTCGCGTTCAACGTTCGTTGTTCGCGTCGGAATCGCGATCGGGATCGAGTTCGGGATCCGTACCAACCGCGTCGTCGCTGCAATGCCAGATGACAGGTGCGAAGCGGTGCCACAGGTGTCTGTTAACGAGTCCTTCGAGTGCCCTGCGGATTTAGGATACACCGCAGAATGATGAGCCCAAGGTTCTATTACCGGAAGGGCGGCAAAGAGGACCGAGGACGACGACCACCACGACGACGATCTCGAATTCCCTCGCGCTAGCGGTGGGCTATGAGCGCTGACAATGGGGACGACTCCTTGGTAATTATCATACCTTTCTCTTTTTTATTGCTCCATCTTCTTTCGTTCCTCTTGGGCACCTACCCGTCTCTCTCTCTCTCTCTCTCTCTCTCTTTCTCTCTGCCTGTCTCTCTACCCCCTCTCTCTCTTTCTCTCTCCCCTCTCCTTTCTACTTGTACAGCCACGCACACTATATCGCGGAGCTAGGTTCAGCGACGGGCAACGAGGCTTTCGCAGGTTGACAGCACGGTGCGCCGTGCGGAAATTATCGTTGATTTGAAAGCTCTTTCTCTGATGCAACGTCCTCGCGCACCAACCAGTCTCTCTGGTAGCAATTCGTGGTAGGATTTGGTTTTGGAGTAGAAATATTTTGTTAGAAGATTGCGAATCCTTGCAGAAACTTGGAGCGGTTGGGAAAAGTTAATCCGATTTATAGAACTTGGACGTCTGTTTTCTCTTACAATGAATACGTGCATACGTACCATAGAAGTCCGCGAATTCGCAGTCTCGATTAATTTTCGGTTCTTAACATTCCCTCGTCTGCATTTTTATCGTTTAGTTCAGTCTTTTTGTTTCGTTCCAAACGTTATCGCATACGTTTGTTTCTATGTAATTGAGAAATGTGGATATACCTTTAGACCTCCTAAACTTTAAAGGAAACCTATCGTGAAAATTCTGAACACCGGTGAATTTTTGAACACGTTCCGGTGAAAAATTTCTCGTTAGTTAGCGGATGCCCGGTGTTGCTTTACCTGTCTCAAGACAAGTTATCGTTTATTCATAAGGCGCAACGTTTTCCTCGTAATTTTACGCGTTTCGTTTTTGTTTATTTGATGGCAATGCGTCAGCGTCGAACAGCCGTTCTTTCGAAACTGGTTCGAAACGATCGTCGAGCCGTTACGCGCGTGCCATCTGGGTAGACATTTTCTTTTCGCGTCGAAGCTAGTCCTTTTCGTTTCGTCCTTTTAAATCGAGCAGGTTTGCGAGCAGGATTCATCGGCGAGACGTCGGAGTGGATCGATATCGATTCACCTTGTACATAACGAGTTTCGACCTTTCGGCGATCGCTACCAACGATGACTAATCGATCCATGTGCGGCATTCCGAGCACGAATGTTGTGCTTAAATTCGTTACTTTTAACCAGACGGTTAAATCGCTACATCCTCTGTCGCTTTTTAGCTCGCGATACGTTTTCGAGCACAGATAGTTCAATTGGCAGAAAAGATCTCGATTCTGCGCCGAGCAAACTTCGACCCGTTCGATACAAAATGTTTCCAAGATTTTCCCATTGCTAAAGCCGCGAAGGCAGAACTAGGCCAGAACCCTTGCGTTTCTTTCCCGATCGTTGGATTACAAATGTGCACCGGAAGTTTGGATTTCAAAGAATTCGAGTCAGCGCGCACGGTTTAACGGTACCCCTATAGACGCTACCGAACCGTTTTTAACGTTATCGAGAAAAAGCTGGCGATGAAAGCACAGAGGTGTGCTCATCGAGTCCGGACGATTTCCGAGACCGCGTTGGTCTCGGTCACATGGTTATCGTGACCCCCGCGCCGGACACCGACTCATCCGCACGGAGTAAAAGTAATTTCTCGGTCCGATGATATTTCTTGCTCGATCGTCGCGCTTGCGAAACTCGATTTCGCAAGAGAACCGCGCGAGTACGAGGCAGGACGAAATCGGACGAGAGCGGAATATAGAATTTTCGGTTAGAACGACCGCGCGGGGCAACGCGCGTGTACGTGCTTGAAATTGCTGCGAACTCGCGGCCAATGTACCCGATACGCCAATAATTCCATTACCATGCCATTGTATTCGTTGAACGCGTGCGACGCCGAGCAAGAATCCTTAGGAAAGCACCCGTAAAAGCTGCGAACCGCGGCCCGCATTCTCGATCTTTCGGAACGTGGAATACGGAAGCTTCCGAGATCGTGGAAGCGTAAAAGCAAGCAGGACAGAGAGCCCGGTTGTTCGATGGGACTCGCGCGTTCGACGAGTCGCGCGCGCGGGTCGATGAAAGCCGCGAACGCGGAGCTATGCCTGCTGCCAGGGGACCGACTCTGTTCGCGTCGGATATCGATCGACCGATCGGTCGGTCGGTCGGTCGGATCATTTCCAAACGATTTTCGTCGGAGAATGTGCCGGGGGTCCGCTCCGTCCTCTGTTCGAATACACGACATGCGACGTAGACCGCCGCGAACACCGTCTTCTGGACCTTGTAGATATACTTAGCCTAAAGTGAAAGCGTTCAGGGACGTCTTAAGGTCGTTCGAAAGTTCTTTGAACGGTGCCTACGCGGGTACATTCATCCTCGCGAGGCAGACCGAGATTTCATGAAACGCGTTGAAAAAGACTGCAGCATCCCCACCTGCGCCCATTCGTACCTATATACATACCTATAGCTGTGCTATCCTCGCGACATCGTTCGGCACCGTCCGCCATTTTCTACAGATGGTTACGATTTCAGAGTCGAAAGTACTCGTTGCGTCGCGGTAATCGCAAATTTCCCGCGTTTGGGATACAAAACGCGGAAAGTCGACGGCGATCGCGTGTTTTTCGCGGAACGCCGCGGACAACCCGTCCGATCGTTTATCTTTCTCCTGGCTGTCCGAGAGCCGTCTGGAAAGTTTTTTCCTCGATTGGAAACTCCTCGATCGCGTTGACCGCACCGAGATCCCGATTCCGCGGCGATATCTCGCGCGTTAGCAGCGTTGCGAGAAAGGCAGGACGCCGCGCCACGCCGCGCCACGCCACGCCACGCTGGTACAACGCTTATGAGAATGCAAAGTAATACGTGTCAAGTCTAACGAGGCGCGTCGCGGAATGCAGGAGGCGAGAAAGAAGTGCCGAGCTTCGCTAACCCTAGCGCGAACGCGAACGCGAACGCGAGCGCGGACGGGTCGCTCCTTTCTATTATAGAAAGAGAGCTCTCCTCCGAAACCAGATCGCTTCGAACACCCTCGAAACCCAGAATGCGCTCTAAGTTTCGATCCGCTGTCTCCGAGTCGTCGAGAGTGATTCGGTTCGCAGCTGCCTGGGTTGCCGAGGCAAACAGTTGCTCAGGTGTCCCGGTTTGCTCGGCTAGCCGACGAAGGCTAGCAAACGAAATCTTGAATTTCGGGGAGCTCGAATAAAGTCGGGAAGAGTTGCGAATCGACTTTTGAATTTCCTAGCTTCCGCGAACAGGTCGTTGGGACGGTTTAAGCTAGCCAAAGCGCTCCTCGAACTGCCCTGGAAATTGAGCTCGGCGCTAACGAGCCTGCGCAAATTCTTTGCTAGTCCGTAGAAATTTCCTTTTTCGAGGTTCTTCACCTCGGTTCCTGGCTACGTCGAGAAAGAAAACGCATTCGTTCGGTGGTCCTCGAAAGCTTGTCCGCTCGAAAGAACAAAGGAGGACTCGCCGCAAAAAACTCGAACGTTGAACGAGTCGATCCGTTGCACTCGACGGATGCTACCCGTACCAATGCCACGGGCCACGTGTACTGTTACTTCCAGCCTTCCTGCCTTGCAGCCTTCCAGCCTTCCAGCCTTCCAGCCTTCCAGCCTTCCAGCCTTCCAGTTGCGCGACTCGAGTTACACAAAATCTAGCTGCCAGCGTTCTCAAGTTGTCGCAACTTTCAATTTTCGGCGTCAACCCTCGTTCGCAAACATCGATTGCCGCAGGGGCTGAAAGTCGTCGAAAAAGTATCCCAAAGTCCTATCGTCGCGCAGCTATTCATCGATCGTTTATTTAGGTGTTTATCGAGTCGAAGGGCGAACGATTCGTCGTGTAGGTGCACGCGCATCGAGAATTAGCACGCGATTCGAGAAAATCGGAAACGCGAGCTGTTGTCCATATACATACTTTCACGGCTCGCGCCGTAACGAGTAGAGCCGCGGGAAACGGAGACGCGAAGAGAGAGAGAGAGAGAGAGAGAGAGAGAGAGAGAGAGGGTGAGACGGAGGGAGAGATTCCTCTCGTTTCGTAGCGCGTTCTGAATGGACATCCGCCTTTCTCACGATCGAACCGACTCGTGAGAAGATCGATTCGTGCGAAGCGCGTGGTGTAACTGGAGCAACGCGTCTCTTTCTCTTCTTTTTCTTCGTTTGCTTCCTTTGCCGGCGCACGTTCGCAGTGTCAATATTGGAACAGACTGCGAAGAGGTTCGGCGGTCGCGGCGGAAGAACGCGCGCGCCTGTGAATCGGCGTCGCTTCAATGACCTTAAAAATGCACTTTCGCTCGCGGGGCAAACGCATTTTAGACGCTTGAAACGCGCGAATTATTCGCGCACTCTGGTCGAATTCCCGAGCCACGCGACTTTCGTTGGATCGATTTTGATTGGCGATGGCAGACAGTTGCTGGCCATCGAAAATCTGATCCCTTCGACCTACCGTGGAAAAACGTTTAACGCGTCGCGCATTAATTGCCCGTTCGGAGACCCGAACGCCTGGGTGGAAGAGGTGCGCGCATCGATTCGAGCGTTGCTTCGGAGAGTCGGACTTTTCAAGTGGCAATTTATAACGTTTCTCGTCGACGATTGTTTTCCGATTGGCACGGCGCGCGTCTGCCCGAGGATCTTAGCTCGCGACCGGGATTCGGATATTAGATCCACTTAAAGCGTTTAACACGATTTTCAGTACCGTCGAAGGACGCTCGAGAATCTTCTCGTCGCGACCAAGGTTACGGAATTTAAATCGACAACGGAGGAACGTCGAACCAACTTTCGATTAATCGAAATTGATTCCGCCATTTGAACAAAGTATAAATCGCAATATTTCAGCCGTCGAATGGAAAAAGAGTGCGCCGAATCTATCGTGGATCGACATCAAGTTCCATCCAAGTGAAACTACGGGATATGCACGATCGAGTTCAGCGACGAGTCGAGCCGTTGCGACGCGTCGGTGCACAGCACCGTCGACGTCAATGTTCTTTCCCGCAATTATCTGGGTTCGGAGTACTCTTTTTCGGTTCGAGCAATTAACGGGTTGAGTCACCAGGAGCAGCGTATATTTCTTCTTTATCGAGCTCGTTCGAGCGACCGACATTATTTATGAGTCAGCTAATAACGGAGTCAATGCCATACGCTGTGCGAGCTTTGTGGGACAAAATTGTTTGTTTATTCGAAACCGCGAGCGTTCTCGATTCGGGCGCGATCGAAATGGAGAAATAAGAGTAATTTGTAGCGCAACGCGTTCTCGTTTTCGTTCTCGTTCTCGTACTCGGTCTCGATCTCGGCTTCGTTCTCGCTCGCGCCGAAGTTGACACTCGATTTGACCGTCACGGACTCGATCGACTCGAATCGGCCAACTCTTTCGACCGATTTGGTCTTGATCGTCGCGATATCGCTTCCACGAGGATCCCTTTTTACCGTCGGCGTAAACACGGTCGTTCTTTTTCGTCTGCACTCTTCCGATCGAGACTCGAGACTCGAGACTCGAGATTCGAGATACGAAACGCACCTGGTTCGAACGGACAGTCGTGCCTCCTTCCCAGGTATACCAATTAACCCTGAGATCGAACGTTCACGCTATACGCTACACGCAGATAGCGCGTTCAGATTTCACAAGCTTTCAAACCCTTCCCAAAGACTTCGTCCCAATCTACCGAATACTTGCCCCAATTCAAATATTCTAGCAACCGATCGAATATGTCCGAGTTACAGAAGCGGCTGCTAAAACGCGTGTAATAAATGAAAAAATCTTGTTTTCGTCCGAGTCGAAGAAATCTGTCGTGTAATTATTTCGAGTCGAGCGAGCCGGGTCACGCGGATTCAGTGCCTCTGCCCCGTGAAAACTGTGCGTTCTGGGTTACGCGTGGGACCCACGCGGCTCTCTGCAAACACTCCGTGACTCACGACCGGCGACCGGCGACCGGCGACCGGCGACTGGCGACTGGCGACTCGCCGCGACACCCACGCGACGCGAGACAAGCGACGTCAGAATCTCTCGTCAAGGTTCCCGTGCCTGGTTGCAATTCCTCGGGCAAATTCGCGTGATTTCGCCAACAAAAAACGAGAATCGCGCCGAGAATTCATCGATCTTGCAACGACGTCGAGAACGTTGGAAAGATAGCTGCACGATCCGATCCGGCCAAGCACAGCCTCCCACGATCGAACTTTGATTCGCTGCTGATCGTTACCGAAAAATAAACGTTTCCGATTCGGATAATCCCAGCGGATAAGACGACGCGTTGACTACCACTGGCCCAACGGCCTCTCGCCGCATATCGTAGACCGTAGGCTGCGCACCGTAGACGCTCGTTCTCGCGTGAAAGTGGCGAAAACCTTTCGCGAGCGACGACACCGCGTCGACAATGATATAATCGCGTCTGGATACTGGACCCTCGTCGCCCGCGGCTCCATCTTTCTATAATAACCTGGGACGTTAACGAGAACATAAACGCGATACGGGGAATTGAGCGTGCCGAGCGGTACGGCAGCGATCTCGCTATCAAACGTTTGCCATCTTCGCAGCTGTTTGCAAAACGATATATAAGAATGGATAACTAACGGGAAGGTTGCGCGCCTAAAATGAGCAATAAAATGTATCGGTATTCCGGTGAAAGCTGCACGCGAAGGCCGACGGAGCAAACGTAAAGCGATCCGTTCCAAGTACATACACCGATAGTCCCATACCAGGGTGTTTCGTAAGAACCGTACAAGGATCGATCGACCGAACCTAAAGACAACTTGTTCGTTCCAATATTCCAATATTCCAATATTCCAATATTCCGCGACCGAAAGTCGTTTGTCGAACGCCCTAGCGGACAGAAAATGTTGGCCGCGATCAAAGATTCGAGGACTCGCCGTGCGACACTCGCACCGTTTACGTTTCGCGTACTCGACGACGCGTTGCCACGCCGCTCGATCCTTCTACGCGAGGATCGGTACAGTAAATCTTGTTAGCCCGCTTTACTCCGCTGCGTTCTCGCCACCGTTCCCTTCCGTTTTCCTCCGTTCTGCTCGGTACATACTCGTTGCCGGACCGACCACTCGCGTCAGTCTCGGTGCACCGTATCTCGCGAGAGATTGCTCGGCGGCAAGCGGCGAGCTGCGCGCAGCGCGCAGCGGCCCGACGTAAAATCGATAACTCGGCGTACCGTGGTCTCCTCGCTTTCCTCCTGGGACCAACGAAAAAGGGAGAAACTGGTCGCGGAAACGGGCCTCGAATGTACCCTCGGCGATATTCGGGTTCAAACACCTTTCACCCGTGTGTTTCTACAGCCTCGCCCTCGGGGGGGCGACTTTAAATTCTGTCGGAAATATCCGAGCATCGGCGACGCGGCGCTATCGATCGCGCGCGGCCCGGCTTCTCGAGCAGGATACGCTGCGGGATACGCGGATGGAGATTTCTCGGATATCCGGATGTTCGCGAGATGACCTAATAGTCGAGACGATCGAGATTCTCTGCTCTCCTCATTATCGAATTATCGCGACTCTTATAGTATCTCATCGTGTGCTGCCCTTCGCGCTATTCTGCACTCGCTTTTGTTTCGCCGTTTCAATCGGCACCGTTACGTTTCGTTAGTAAAATACGAGCGTCCATTGTTAACGAGTGGAACGCGTATTTCACGAATTTCTGACACGAACGATCGCACGAAACGACGTTAAAAACGTTCGACGTTGGATCGATAGGCAAAGAAGACATTTTAATCTCGCCTTTCCGTATCCGGTATATCGTATTATTGGGGGGTTTGGTCCGTGGCCGTAGGCAGCGCGAGGTTTTGGGACGGCCCTATCTCGGCGTACAAAAGAGAACATGACCCGATTATTTTCTATATCGGGCTATCGGGTTCTTTGCTGGCCTCTATCGGTTACAGAGGCGAGACTCTCGACCATCTTATCGAGACGCGACGTTCCATGTTACGGATATTTCTACGGATCGTGTCGTTCGCATTTTACGTATTTCCCATTGCAAACAGTTCTCGCATATTACTATAAATTCCAGAACGCGCTTTAGTTATCGAACCCAAATGGATACTGGACAAAGTTCTGCGGAATTATGGTTCCGAACGAATCTGGAATCAGGAGTGACGACGACAGCGTACGCCTTCGTTATAAAATTTGTTCGATCGGAATAGCGAGTGCAAATGCGAAACGCAAAGCGAATCGGCTTCGGGATAAGATAAGACCGAGGAGTTCTTGAATCAGAAGTCTCGGGCTTATCTTCATTCATGGGTTCTCTCTGGCCATGAATCGATCGGCAGCAACTCGGTCGGTAGTGCAGCAAACGTGCTCGTGGCTCGAAGATACGGTTGCGAGTTGCGAGCTGCGACGCGAATGACGTACTCGGTACCCAGTCGGTCGCGTCACATTCGCGTCTCCGACGTCACGATTGCGTTTATCGCGACGCGTCGGTTGCCGCGATTCCGGTAACCGACGTGGCTCGATTAACCAGCGATATTATACATAGTCGTTCGTGCCACGAATTCTCGAACGCTCGGCAACATCGTCGTTGATATTCGGCCAATATGTACTCTCCTCTGGTTCGAAAAATCTCGTCACCCACTAAAACTACCGTAAAACTACCGTACTTCGAGCAGACTAAATTGAAGGAGAGACTCTCGCAACCGACAATCGCTATTTCTTGCGAGATAAATTGTAACTCGCGTTCCCCGTAAGATAAAATGGAAAATTGCTGCAACATATTTTCGAGTATACGTATTTTTGGAGCCTTGTTAACGCGACTGGGACAAGACTACGACCGTCTGGAAGTTCGAGTTTTCCAGAGAAGGTCGACGCTCTCCTCCAAAGGTGCAAACTCTCGCATCGAGTGGTTTCGCGTTCGAGCAGGTTTATTCGATGGGAGGATGGCATCGACGCGACGGATAGGACGACACCGCGGTTAGGTTTCTCTATAAATCCGCTTGGACGCGCGATTCCACGCTCTGGCCTGACGAGGAGTGGAACGTTGTACTCGAGCAACCCTACCGCGCGCGGGCTCTGCCACCCTCGAGAGCACGGTGTCGCGGCTCTCGGAGTCGACCGAATTCGATGACTCGGCAGCTCGGGACGGGCGGCGGAGGGGTGCCTTTACGGGGAATGAAATTACGCCCCGTCTCTTCACCATTCTACATTCTACATTCTACATTCTACATTCTACAGGGAGAGGAGACGGGGCGAACATCTCGAGGATGCAGTCCTCACGCGAGGGAGGGAAGCTTTCGTCGTAAAACGGACGAGTTTTTAGTTTACAACACGATTCTTCCCCCGAGTTGTCCGCGTTTCCATCCCTTTTTAACGCCGTCGTCTACGGAACTAATTACAGGTTCGGTGAACTCGTTGAACTTGAATCGCTGGTCCCCGAATCGCCGAGATTTCTCAACAGCTTTCCGAAACCGATTTCTCAAATTCGAATCAAACGATATCCGAATAGTTGCGTAGACGCGGTTGGAAAAGAACGAGCGTGTTGCCGGTATGGACGGGCACAACGATTTCGTAGATCGTTGTCCGTATCCGGATAATACCCCGATTACGCGCGATCGTGGGAGACCGCGGTTTCCAGGGTTCGCGTAGAAAGCGTGACCGAAACGAAACGCGCATCGCGCGCGGCCACCTTACCGCTGTGCGCAGGAAGACGCATTATCCGCTCGCGTTACCTGGACGAACGAATTTTTAACAAATTCCTCGAACAATTTGAAAATCCTAGGTAATCATCTCTGACACCCGGAAGAACCTGAAACTTTGAAGAAAATCTAGAAAGTCGTAGCTGCGGTTACCTCTTGCCATCGGAAATTCGAGATTCTATAAATTATGTAAGATTCCGTTTCGCGCGAAAGCGAGTGGAGCAGAGAGTGGAGAGCGCTCTACGAAACCGCGAGAAGACGTTGAAATTGTTCGATTCGAAAATAGCTCGCAACGAGCGTATCTTCCATCTTATTGCATCGCGATCGTAACACGATTCGCTCCGTTCTACTTGTAAACATTGCCGACGCGAACGATGTCCAGCAGTGCCGTTGCGCGTTCACGTCCACGTTTGCGTCTGCGTCGCGACGCGGCGCGGCGCGGCGCGTCCGTTGGTATGCTCGAATACAGACCCGGATAACAAACGTTTCGCGCTCGCACCCCGTCGCTCGCCGAGTACTCGAAATAGAATGCGAGACGTTCCTCCTAATCGATAGTCTGAAACGAGCGACCCTCGCGCGTTTCAACGCGGAATAGTGAATCGGTGAAACGATCCGAGAATCGCGCGGAATCATCGAGTGTTTCGGGAGGAATCGAGTTTATCGATCGTGTATTTCATATCGTGCATCGTACTACGCTCGCGTATCGCTTACACGCGCTGCTCCTGCCGATGGTAACGTCATGAATCGACTTTACCCGGCTCGCGCGACGACGCGAGGTCGCGTAGCTGTTACCGTAGCCGTAGCCGTAGCCGTAGCCGCAGCCGCAGCCGCAGCCGCAGCCGCAGCCGCGACGATTCTAGCTAGTCGACGAAAGCAACGATCGCGTTCACGATGTTACGCGATTCGACTCGACTTCGTGGATCGTACGACGCGCATCGTACTCGGAAACGCGACAGAATAGACGTACGATAGAATCGTGCCAATCACCGTGGAGTGGGAATCAAGTAAATTGCATCGGGACTCGATCGATTGAAAAGCGCAGAAATATCATTTACCATACCGTTGATGCGAACAACGGTCGAAAAATCGTGGAGGAATGAATTTCCATTCTTCGCTTGTTCATTGTATTCACTTTCGACCAAATTCATAGATTTCATCGTCAACTTTCATACGCGTTCGACTGTGTAAACTGCTGCAAAGAACGCGCGTACGTTGCCTCGCATACGTCGGCGTACAGCGAAAACTCAAAGTCCTCTATGCAGTGTCCTGTTCCGTTCTAAAAATACCAAGCCCGTACCGGTAAGAAAAATCCCGCGTGCGACCCGTGGCGAGGCAATTACGGTAGACCAGGTTCGAAGAGGTGCGAGAAGTTCTCGGACCAGTCGGTGAAAAATAAAATAAATGCCGGCGCGTTCTCCGACGACCGAGAACAGCTGAGCAGCGCACTCGGTGCCGGGTGGTTGGCGTACGGCGTACGGCGTACGGCGTACGGCGTAAAGCGCACAGGAACGTGGATTTACGTCGGTGTGCGGTTGATAACAAAGACGAATGGAAACAGTCGGACGTAAGAGCGTGGTCAGTTCGATTGCATTCAGCCGGCTCCGAGCGGAATTGCGCGTTCGTCTGTCGGAGTTTGCCGTGAACGCGAACGCGAACGCGGAGCCAGTCGTTGTCGGGACGGCGAGCCGCGCGGTTCGGTGACACGACCAACAGTTCGAAGGACTCGCGTGTCTCGCCTCTCGGCTCTCTCCCTCTCTCTCTCTCATTCTCCCTTTCTCGTCCTTTGGCGCTTCGGCTGGATCCACGAGGATCGCGCACCTGTGTACCTGCTGCGATCATCCGGCTGGACCTGAAACTGTGCCTGTGCGCCCCGTCTGTGCCGCGAGTCCTCGGACGACATTGTTTGCCGCGCCGCGTGTGCCTTCTGCTTTCTGCCGTGTGCCTTCTGCCTTCTGCCTTCTGCCTTCTGCCCGTGTGCCGTGTGCAGTTGTGCATCGACCAGCGTGATTCAAAGTGCCGGGAGAGCAGGTGTCGATGTTCCAGTCCTGGCCAGGATTCTGTCGTGCCTTCAGAATCTTTTTGGATCTGCCAAGCTTCGTTTCGCTCCAAGGTTTTACTTTTTTTCGAGTTGGTTTTTAGTATTTTAGATCGGTCGGGCTGCACGTATTGATCCGCGTTCGCAACGTAATCAATTTGCCACGATATCGTCGTTGGTAGACTGGGGATTTCTCGGTAAACGTGTTCCGCGTTGCTTGCAACCGGTGGGGCTCGAATCAAAATTTACCCGCCAGAACATTCGGTAATGTTTCGATACTGCTGCCAACAACGATACGGGCTTTCCGATTCGTTAAACGTTTATAGCGTTTCGTGCTCCGTGCATAAATTGCCCGAGTTATGGACGCGTAAATACACCGCCTATCGATCGGTCGAGACAATTTCCAACTTGCAGACTTACGATTCAGAGTTTCATCTTTGGAACGTTCTTTAGAGACCGAAAGGAAAAGCGTGGTGCTGGCAATACACGCGTTCGATCGAATGCTCGTTCGGACCTTTCTTGACTCGTTGATCATCGAGTCGCGCTCGTCGTTTCGATTACGGGATCAGCTATCTTTGAGAACGAACTTTTACGTCGACGGATTTCGAGCGCGTCGAATTCGCTCGTCGTCTTTCGAGTAAACGAGAAAGAGAGACCGTTTGCTCGCTAATTTTTCAAGATGGACGGATCGAGGAACGGTCGGTCGAATATCTTTCTATATTTACGCGCGTTATCCTCTCGCCGATAAACCAGCGAATCCCTCTGACCGCTGCAAAAATTCTAGCACGCGTAACGAGATCGAAATTTCCTTATCGACGTTTACGATTCGCAACGTCGATTTGACGCAACTGCGTAAAATCCAGATTGCACGGTCACTCTCGAGCAGTGTTCCGTTTTGCTCGAATTCGATCGCCGTCGTCGTCGTCGTCGTCACCGAGCGTAACGGTCGCGCGATTTGCCAGGTTCTGCCAACTGCAAACCGATTGTTCGCCGACAGTCTTGACACAGATTTTCTTACTCACGGTAAAAGAATGTGGACGGAATGCTCGGTTCTCGCGCACGAAATGGTCACGGTTTTCTTATCGTTCCTACGCGATACGCGAGTGTTTCGAGACAGACGATGTTTCATGGTTTCTCGCAGACCCCCCGGGGATAGTTTGTTGTTGCTTCTACTGCAGCGCGGAGTACGCCGGGATACATAGATCCTTCTATTCGACCAGCAAGATTCGAGGGCCGCAAATTACCTCGATTACTAAATAACGTACCGTTTCCATTTGATTCGATCCGGCATTTATGCCGCCGCAGAACGAGAGACAGTTCCTCGTCGAACGGAGAGTCGCAACGCGAGCACCTCGGAGGAACGGTCGCCACGCGTGCACTGGTCGCGTTCACCGCTATCGTTCACCGAATCGAACTTTATCGCAGGAACGGGATGCGCGAGGTAAAACGCGAGAACGCGGACGCGTATCGGGTAGCGAGTTCCTGGAACGCATCGGTGAATGGAACGGAACGGAACGGAACGTTCCGTCATCGAGCGGGCGTGTCGCACGTGGCATATTATGCAGCGTTCGCGCGTACCTACGCGGGATAGCGGCGCGCGGTCGGGTTGCAGGCGCACGACCGTCTACGTAAGCGTTCGATTCACCGAGTTCTCTGACTAAGCGTGCGTCACTCCGGCATCCCGGTGGCATCGCAACCTAATCGCGGCCGCCTAATCGGCGGGAACCGTGTCGGCGATTCTAGCGTTTGCCGGAAAATCGGGATGCGCGACGACTACGATTTCCCATGTCCGAGATGGAACCAATCGGCGCGCGCGCGCGCGCGCGTGTGTGTGTGTGTGTGTGTCTCGGTTCGTCGACCAACGACGGAGAACGGCGTCGGAGTAATTTTTTGAGCGGGCCTCGTCGGTCGACGCGCGACAACCGCAACCCCCGTTTGACACTTTCGTACCTCGTAGTCGCGTCGCGTGTCGGACGATCACCAATCGCTGGAGATCCGCTCGAGTCCCTCGGATTCGTCGTTCCGTCGCATTTTCAAACGGGAAAGGAGCAACGGCGGGCCAAGGTTGCCGTATTTTCGAGACCGGATCGAGTATGCAAATCGTTTGCCACGGACCTCCCTCCTCCAGCTTCGTCGTTCACCGATTTAATCGTAGCATCGAGAACCACTATCGGGTTCTACGGCATTTTCCGTCGGTCGACGGAACGCTTTCGCGTCCCCTGGCGATTGCAAAAGCCTAAAATTTTCAACCGGTCTGCTACAGTCGATACGTTTTCCCAGTTTCGCCTATCGAACGATTCGATTCGACTCCCGATCGACGCCGTTGTCGGTCCGCGTCTCGACAACAAAACGATCTCAACTTCGAAGAGCAACGTCTTATCCGTTGAACGCGTAGAATCGTTCGAATAATTACAGACACTTGACCCTCGTCTGCGAGGTGGAGCATCGCGGACTCCTTGGAATTTGCCGAGCCAAGGTCGATCGGACCGTATCCGTCGCAAATCGAATTCGACTCGACGCGGCTAGATCATCGACTCCCTTTCTTGCCGCGAAAGAAGACCGTCTCCCAAAACTTTCGAAATTCAAACGGGTTTTCGCGCGATCGAGTTACCCAGGGGGCGACGGATGTCTCGTATACGTCGAGTCGTTCGACAGAATCGTGTCGAGAAACAACGTCCTCGGAGGTCGTCGCGGTCGCTTTCGACGACCGTGTCGATCCGCCGTTTCATTAGGTAACGGGAGTCGAGGGGTTCGATCCGTGACAAGATCGCGACTACGGGAACCGATTTTCTATTATATATTTTCTAAAGCTCTCGACTATGCTACGTACCAACGTCCTGTTATTTTATTGCTCGCGTCCTGCGGCGAACAACGTGACGCACAGCGACGCGGCGACGCGACGACGTACCAACGACGTGACCTCGTATTACGCATTTATCGCGTCTGGCCGTCACTCTTCGGCGGGGAGTCGCTGTCGGATAACTTGGGCTATGCTGTCTCGATGCGTTTCTTCCATCTGGGAACCGCGCGCGTTTTACAGAGAATCCAGAATTTACAATCGTCGATTCGATTCTTTCCGAATTTTTCCGGCCGCTGGGAAATGGAAATCGCTCGGGTAACGTCCGGCAATCGTGGCAACAATTGAACGGAACTCCGTCAAGGTTCTCGCGGTTCGCAAGGCTTGCACCAACGCGACGGCGCGTTAAATAAGAAAATAACGTAACAGCCGAGTCATTCGAGCATTCGAGCCTCGATATGATTCATGCTCGCACGAAACGCGCAGCCAGCTTAAACCGTGCCGACTTCCTGCCGCAGTCTGGTCCACTGGATCCCTTTCCAGACAATCGCCGCGCGTTGCATAATCCGTTCGTTTCGGCCGCGCGGTTTCGCGTCTCGAGCGCAGAGATATCATGCGCGAGGCGCGACATTCGATACCCGAGTTCCCATTGTGCTCGCGATTTCCAGACAATCGAACGGTCTTTGCCAATTAACGAGCTCTCCCGCCTCCAATTTCTACGATCGTTTCCGCTTTTTGATTAGATTTCGTTTCGATCGCGTCGCTCGTTCTTACAGCGTTTCGAGTATATGCGTCAACTGTGAAATTTCGAGCGGTCGGATCAAAATTCGGATTACAATGGTTGCGTCGGGAAGGGTTAGGGTTGCAAAAATGCGACGCACGAATACGAGAGTACGACCGAAGCGCGCTCGATGCGCGTCCTCGTGACAAGCGGTGACGGGGCGTTTGTTTTATCGGAACGAGGCGTCGACGGGCATCGACGCTTTTATCGAGTCGCGTCCCGGGGATTCGGTTCAGTCGCTCTCTCCCATGTCCTAGGATTCTCCGCCTCGCGCGTTCTTATGCGAATATGGTCGCAGCGCGAAATGAAAACAAATGGCGTCGGATAACACTCGATTATCTGGAATTTGTGTTTCTTTCGGCCATTGCAAGGAGGTATTTGATTTCTTCGTCGTATTCGATTACTCGTTCGTTCGGTCGGTCGGTCGGTCGGTCGGTCGGCAATTCGTTTCCAGTCGAATTGTTTCGCCGCGCGGGTCGGACCGTTGAAAGTCACACAGGCCACGTACCTGACATTTCAACGAAACCTGCATTTCGAGCACCGCCGTCGCGCCGCACCAAGCCGATTCTAATCGTCGGAAGTGCAATCCCGTCTACAGAGCTGTCGCATCCTCTTTAACGAAAGCGTTTTCCGGCGGCTGCTCCTTCGACCTTTTCGAACGTCGCATGCCTGACCTACGCCAGAATCGATCGCGTTTGCAAACTACGAACTACCGAGCCCGCGTTTTCTTTCTCCCATGCTTTCTTTGATCGTAGCGGGAATCGAGGAGACAAGAGTGGGACGACCGTTTTAACGACGCTCGTGGCGCCGCGATACGCGAGCATATCTCGCTCCAAGTGGAATTTATCGGAGCGGATTTTAATTGGAGTGCCGCTCTCTGGAAGCGCGCGTTTCAGAATCAAACGTAGGAGCTTCGACCCGGCTCGAATATTCCGATCCGGCGCGATTCGCATTTCGCGTCAGCGTTGCAAAGAAGCAACAACGAGCAACGAAAGAAACGATTTAGATCGCACGAAAGTCAAAGACTCACGCGAGGTGACTCTTGCCGCGTTCGGCGATTCGCGGTAGTTGGCCCGTTCGTGGGATAGAAAATTGGTCTTGGAGCGGCCAAAAGTAGAAGAACGACGTCTCGAACACCGATCGAAAAGCCTGACAAAACCGCAGCTTAGAAAAGGAAAATTGCGTCTCGACTGATCATGCTCGCGTTTTGCGAGGATAAGAGAAGTAGACGACGAAAGTGGAAGCGGGTCCGCGACCGCGCGCGCCGCGATGGTCGCGGACGCAGCGTCCAAAGACAGAGAGTGTCGTCGTCGTCGTCGGGAAAATGACGAGATCGATTGCACAGGCAGAATCGAAGCGACGGAAGAAGGGCGAGTTCCGCGGACATTCGGACGTGGATGCTGTGGCCCGTGTTGGGGGATGACGGGCTGAGCCCAGCGTCGCCCCCGGCGGCGGCCACCGTCAAGGGGGTTAACAAACTGGCGCCCCTGCTTCTCTGCGGCCCCTGCAAGCCCACCAGCCACCGGAAGAACCAGAATTCCACGCAGTGGTACGTGCAGCAGGTAAACAGACTCGCAACAGATTCATCATCACCAGTTTTGTTTCCACGTTCGAGTGCTCTTCTCTTCGCATTTCGGGTTTTACGTTCTCTCTCTCTCTCTCTCTCTCTCTCCGTTTTCCCGTTTCCTCTTTCCATCCGTTGTGTTTGTTCGTATGCCTCGTATGCCTCGTATGCCTCGTTTGCCTTGTTTGCCTTGTTTGCATCCGTTTTGCCTCTCTTCTCTCGTTCGCGCGAATCAACTCTGTTTTTCGGCAGTTCTCCAGCGATTTCACCGCTCGATTCCGAATTCGAGCGTTTACACTTGAATTTTGTTCGGGTTTCAATTCCGATTCTATAGATTCGACTCGAATCTATCGACGTTCGAGCGTTCCCATTTATAGAATCGAGCGTTCCCATAATAGAATTTTGCTCGACTCTCGGAAATCGATTTAAGGCATATTCGGCGTTAAATTCGATTTTGCACGTGCATTCTTTTCGCTTGGTTCGGTCCACGTAGCTTTCGCCCCTTTATACGTTACTTGCTTTTTTCGAAACCAATCCATATCGCGGTCTCGATACGCTAATGATAGCATTTGCCTGGTATCGTGATCCGTATCGGTAATGCACGACATTGGTGTTTTTCACACGTTCTTGCATGCGCTCTTGTATTTTCAGTTTCCAGCGATCTACAGCCTGGACATGGATCGAAAAATTCAACGAGAACAATTTCTGTAGAAATTCGTTCGATCGACCGCATGCCGCAATAGAAACAGTATCAATTTGGTATAAATCCAATCTCGTTGTTGTTGGCATAATAGAATATGCTCTTCACAGCCTTGTCCAGGGTTCTGTAGGCTGCTGCAGCCTCGATTTCGCGCGATTCGGTGTCTCGAAAGCAATCCCCGTTTAATCCGTATCCGTGGTCCGATAAAATTCGTTGAAACCGAATCAGACAGCAGAAAACCTGAGCGGTATCGCATCGAATCCCCAACTGGAAAGGAAACCCGACGACTCGCTTGGTTAGAAAGTGTCGAAACTGTGGAACCGTCGTGCAGCTGCGCACAGCCCCGCCTGTCCATGCTCCTCTCGACCGCTGCTCGGTGGTAATCGTCGATGCGGCGCCAGCGCCTGCGATAAATCGTTCCTTTAGAAATTGTCGATACTTTCCTCCGCGTCGGACTCTCGGATGAAACCTGCTCGCGAGACCCGTCGTAATCTCCTATCGTCGATTCTTCGATCGCCCGTTCAAAGTACCGGTAAACGTGTACCGCTACTGAAACGAACGGAAGTCATTTTCCTTCGATACCGAAACGTTCGGAACAGTTGTCCACTCCTACCACCGCGAATTCGAGAATCCGATGGAAAAACACGTACCACGCTCTCCTTTGGCGGCGACGAGCAGCAGAGTGTGCCGAGATCGTGCGAGGACTTTTCGACGGACTTCCGACAACCAAATGACTCGAAAGACGCGTCGATCGCGACGAGACCGGATTACGACGCCATCGATATAGTAGCACTGGCGAGCCGGTTTCGCGCGCGCAGAGTGTTCGTTTTAGTCGCTTCCTAGAACGGTAAGTGTGTCGCGCCCGTTTCTTTTCTCCGTACGCCTCTCGACGGTCGTAATACTTTCGTGGTGAAGGAGAGAAAAGTGTCGCGCCGGTGTTCGTTTCGTTTCGGTTCGACGCGTCGCGTCGCGTCGCGAACGGTCGGCCGACGGACGATACGCTATTAATTTTCTTATCGCGCTGCCTCGGTCAGCCAGGGTCCTTTCGCAACCCTGGATCTATCCTAGCAAGGACAAGACTGTTTGATGAAATTTATTTACGACCACAAGATGGTGGATCTTTCCTGGAGAGATTGAAACTTTTGGTACGAAATTTGATCGAGGCCGACGAGACTTCCGCGACGAAACGTTTCAATTTCACGGCAGCGCGTTGCCGAAATATTGTTCGCGATAGTTGTCGACGGCGAGGACGAGTCCCGACAGTCCCTCGGTTGCCGAGTCGAGATCGCGGGCCACGTGGAAGTCGTTTAATCGGTTAATCGGTTAATCGGGGTCAGAGTGTCATCGGGAGCGTATCTTGGTGTCGTGTCGTAGCTACGGGAACTTGCGAATAAAAAACTGAAATATGGTTACGTTGACCTACTTGGTGGCCCCCTTTCGCAACCGATTGGTCGTTGACGGCGGGAGATGAATTACGGAGACTCGCCCAACCGTTGGACCGTTTCGAACCAAGAGTTTTCGATTTCTTCGAGTTGCCCGATATTTTTGCAACGGCGCAAAGTTGCCGTAGCGGTAAGTTCCTTCGCGAGAAGGAAGCGCGATCGCAAGCTAAGCTGTACGCTCGGCGTTTATTTCTCCGTCCATTCAACTTTGCCGAATCAAAAGAAGCGTGTTCCATTCAATGAAACACGATTCACCGAACGATTATCTCTTTTTAAACGCGAGTTTATAAAACTCGAGTATTTTGATTAGCTAACTACCCGATTCTATCCGTAACAGGCTCGATTAGATTAACCCATCAACTCGTATGCTCCTCGTTTAGTCGAGCGTTTTCTCATTCATACGTTACTCGTTCACTCGACGACCTCGAGCTCTCCTATGCGAAACGAGTCGATCCGAATCTTCGTTTTCCATCGCCCCCGTCGCGGAGTCTATACGTATATTCGCTGGTGCGTCTAAGTAGACGCGAGCTCGAAGTCTCGGATCTGGGATCTCGGATCTGGGATCTCGGATCTGGGATCTCGGATCTCGGATCTCGGCGCGACCGTCGGCAAGACGAAGAGCGACGCGGGACGTCGCGGCGGTGTAACAGTTGGTTTAATTGCTTATCTGGGAATCGTACTTTACGTACGCGGCTTACGTACCCGTGTAATTATGCGTTGCCTCTGACCGGAAGTCGAGCGTAGCCCAATAGGCTGCCGAGTACTCGCGTCGATCGAGGCAAAGAAAATTCCTTTGTTCTCGCGGTCGGTCGAACGTACCGACCCGAGACACGCCAGTGGACAACGGTGTTTACAAAACAGCCGACAACCTGCAAATCGTTTATCGAAAGTACTTATCCAGTCGTGGTGCGGCTAGGCCCGGCTAGACGTTGGTAGGTTTGTCGCACGGACGAATCGTACCCCTTCTCCGTAAGGAGGCCTGTTTGCGAAAACGAGAACGCGAACGGCCTTTGTGCTCGCCCGTTGTCAGACGAAACCTCCGTTTTCTCATCCTTTCCTTTGCTCTTTGAACTTTCGGCGTGTCTCGAGCTCGAGAGTCTTGTCACAGGTCGCAGACACCCCACACCCTGTTTCCTTCAGCTTTCGACTCGATTCAATTCGATTCGATTCGGCGATTGCCTGCCACGTGTTGCGCTACCACCGAAACGTTTCTTCGAACCTCGCTCCGCCATCGAGCACATCGTCGTTCTCTCGTCGTAAGAATAAGATACAACGATCGCGACGTCTCGTCGCGCAGTCGGCCACTAAAACATTCAGGTGCTTCTTCAAACGAGATAACTCTTTTTGAAACAACGAAAAGGACGGTGTCGGTGGACAATGGCTAATGTCGGTTGGTCTCGCGAATCGAATATTTCGTGGGTTTCTCTTCGAATCGCAAACATGACGCGTTCTCGCAGTGGTGGATATCGGGGAGCAAGCGTGTACCGGTCGCGAGGTCGATAGTGGAATGTATTTCTACGCGAATCGATCGACGGAACGAGACGCGACGAGACGGGACGGGACGGGACGGGACGGGACGGGACGCGCCGCGCTGGGCACATGTAATCCGATGTTAAGCTTTTCATAGGCTGACGTTGGAATGATAGAGGCGAATGCCAGTTTGTACACACGTCGGTTTCGGTGGCCTTCTTACTTACAATTAGTTGGTATCGACGGATCGCCTATTCCCGTGCCTACGCCTTCGCGAGTAGGCTAAACGGGGCTAAACGAGGATTTCCTCGGATAGGTTTCGCCAAACCGAAGGATAGCTGCTCGTTCGTCGAAAGCGACGCGCGTCACTGTGAGTTTTGAAGCCTCGAATCGAGTCGTTTAATCTGCGATTATCTCGATAGTTGGAACGCAAACGAGTCTTAGCTTAGTTCGAAACTCTAAGCAGCGAATTTAACGAGCTCGTCGACGATCGATGCAGCTTAGCTGATAGTTTAAAACTTTCGAGCAGAATGTCTTTCCGTGGAAAAAACAAACAGACGTTCGGTCGAAACCGAGCCGGATCTCGTAATATGTACTACGTAATTTACTGAACGAGTTGGGGCGAATCGAGCGACGAGATGGCCAGGATTGTTGCATAGACTAGGGTTGGATAGGATACGATAGGATACGGTAGGATAGGGTAGGAAGGCCGAGCTTCGTCGAAACACGTATAGTATATGGTACAAATGAGAAACTTTGAATAATTCGGAAGTACTTGACGCGGCAAAGTTCTAAAAACATTTCCAGTACGAACGCGTCGACGAGACGGAATTATTTTTCTGTTTTCTTGTCTTCTCCTAAGCGGATTCGAGGTTATTTAGCACAGATTAATCGATCGGCTTCTCACCCTGGATTAGCGAAGCTGCCTCGCTGCTTCGAGGCCTACATTTTTTCGACGGACTGTCGTCTCTTCGATCCGCGGAGCTTTCATGGCTACGATCGAATCGCTTTTCCCGGTACGCGTGCACGGTGTTCCTTTCGAAAGAATGCCGAATAATTGATGGTCCGTACTCGGCATTCGATTCGTTGTTTAGTCGTTTGCACGGTTGTGCGCGATACGCGCGATCGTTGGTTGTTTGCCGGCAAGTTATAGTTACCATTGACCTTCTCCGCGTAAACGGGTTTCCTCGAAGTATGGAGTACTTGTTGCCCCGCGTAGAAAAGGTTGCGTAGTTAGTTTCCATCGAGGAAACTTGCTCGGAAAACGTTCAACGATGCGAAACCGTTCTGCGAAACCATCGCTGCGACTCCACAACTAGTCGGCCCGAAGAAACAATTTCTAAGCCGCCTCGATCAATTCAATCTTTTCACGTTCTCATCGTTTCGAATTTTTCCAACCCTTTACGAAAATTTATACGATGCACACGGATACATAAGACGAACGATTCGATCGCGATCTCGCGATTAGTATTGGCGAACGAAGACTTTGTTGAGATGGATTTTTTTATTCGGCCGACGAGGCCTGCGAGAACAATGGCGAGTCGACGCGTTCCGTGGAACCGTCTCCAAGGACGAGGGAGTACGAGGACCTTAAACAGTCACGCTCAGGTTCTCCCCGCTTCTCTCTAATTGCCGGTTCGTTCCGGAGCGTGAGCGTAAGCGCGATCGCGAGCGTAAACGCAAGAAGCCGGCTTTTTCGAGTCGCACAGAGTACATACATACATACATCGATCTCGTCGTCTTCCTCGGATGCAGCAGGTGCACCGGACTCGATCGCGCGCGGTCGCAGTCCTATTGCAACGAGCTGCGGATTCGACAAACACGCTTGCGATCAAGAACATTGACTTATTAGCATCGATGCGAACAACGCTTTGCGCACGAAGATCCTGCCGATAGCGAGCAATTTGCAGCAACGTCGTAAATTTCGAAGATATAGGAACAACAGCATAATCGTCGACTCGCGTTTGGAACAATGTCACGATTTCGCGATCCCATCGATCGCGCGCGGCGACTGTTGTTGCTGTCGCACTCGACAAACGTTGCGTGTTGTTCTGCACGCCGATAGAGAACAGCCGCGGCTATCACGCGACGCGTTCGTCCCCTGTCTCTTTTGCCTGGAGTCGGCCGGAGGAATTTCGAGGAGACACAGCGATTCCCGTTGGCAGCGTTGGCAGCGTTGGCAGCGTTGGCAGCGTTGCCCGCGGGTGAGTCGGTACGCGCGGCTAGGGAGACGAGTCGAGAGTTCGTTTTTAGCGGTCGAAATAAAAGACGGAGAATCGCGCCCCGGTGCATAGGGAACGCTATTTTCAGCCGGTACCCCGTTCTCTCCGTGGTCCCGGAGATCGCCAATTTATTCCGATGATTTTTGAGGACATAATCGGCGCTGCGGGAATTTCTAATTTTACCGCGTGCAAGCAAACTGGTCGGTCGCTAGGCGTCGCTATCCACACGCTATCCTGCCCGACACGAGACACTTTGTCAATCTCGCGGCGATTAGTCGGAGGCGGTTCGATAAACGCGCGCGTCGGCGATACCGGTACATACATACTTCGAAGCGGGTGCTCCGAATCCTTGAATCCCGATTCGGCCGATTGAAATTCGATCGATTAGAGTTGTTACGGTCCATCGACTTTACGCTTTCTCGTAATGAAATCGGTTCGTCGTTCTCGAAACCGAGTGCCTTGAAACCTCGCGTCGCTTCGGGTAGTCCTCCGCAGCTGCAACCTCGTGAAAATCGCTCGCAAGAAGAGCCCAAGCTAGAGCCTAAAATTGTGCGAGTCGTGTCTTTAATACCTCCACGTTCTAACATTGTTGTATTTTCTGCTTTGCAGCCCACGTGGCGCTTATGGGGCGAAGAAAGGGGCGATGGCGTTATATACACGGTGTACCTGAAGAAAGTCCGGTACCACAGGCCGACCAGGAGCCTCTCCGCATCGGTGAGTTGGTTTCATCTAATCGCGTTCACTGAAAAATATCTCGAATCGACCAGGCTGAACGAGCCGAATTCGATGGAGCTTTCTTTTACGTTAGCGTTTTCTTCTTTTTTCATCGAAACGTAGAAAAATGTAAAAATGTCGAGAATATTCGAAAGCTTTGGGCTGCTTTCGTTTTACTTTGGTTCGTTCGAATAGTTGGAAGAAGCACCGTCCAAACTGTCGTAGAAATACGCTCAACTCGCGCCTATCTAATCTATCGAAGAGGTACGACTCGCGTCAAACTATTTGCGCGGTCGCTAACACGGACCTAACCCGGTTAAACGAAGAAAACCGAGATATCTTGCTTCGTCGTAGAGCCACATCGCGACGCTTTTAAGAAACGCGAGGCGAAACTTGGAAAACTTTCAACCATAAATACCAACAAAGACAAGAAACGCTCGAATAAATGGCGCGGAACGCGAACGGACGGCAACGTTTATGTATTCGTAATCTCGCTCGTCGTTCTCATCGACGAACAATAGAGCTAAAATGTCGGCGACACGCGTTGCGATAGGATTCGGACGACGAAATCTCGCACCTGGAATGGGAGACGGTGAGGGTTCGTTTCCTGAAAGCCGGCACAGTGCAGCGCCTGGTCGAGAGTCTGGCGAACGACGACGGGGAACTCGAGTCGACGTACATCAATGTCTTCTTGGCGACGTATCGCGCGTTCACGACGCCCCGAGAGGTTCTCGAGCTATTGTTGGCGAGGTACGACGCCCTCGACGAGGGATCCGGCGCACTCACGGGCGAACAGCACCGCAAAACCCTCGTGCAGGCGCTTCACGTCTGGTTGGACGCGTATCCCGGTGATTGGAAATCCCCGCCGAATCATCCTCTGCTGACCAGACTTTTAGAGTTTACGCACCAGCGGCTTCCTGGCTCGGAGCTCGAGCTCAAGGCAAGGCATCGGCTGCACAGGTTCCAGCGGGAGGATCAAATAGGTAAGCTAGAGCAAACCGTAAGCTAGAAATTTCCAGCTGTTCGCGATTGCGATTGCGATTGCGATTGCGATTACGATTACGATTACGATAACGAGTCTTGTGCGAGAAGAGCGCTCCGAGTTGCCGCTATCTGTCTAACCGATCGCGCTCTTTGCTCAGATTCCTGCATGGTGTACGACAATGGCCGCCTTCCGCGAGGATCCCCCGAGCCGATCGCGGACCACTGGCGAAGCTACAGCTTTCCCGAAGTGCCGCACCGGCATTTCGCCGAGCAGCTGACCCGCATGGACGCGGAGGTGTTCAAGAAGCTGGTGGCCCACCAGTGTCTCGGCGCCGTCTGGTCGAGGAGAGACCGTTCGAGGAGCCACGACGCCGCCACCGTCCTAGCGACCGTCAACCAGTTCAACGCCGTCTCGCTCCGCGTGATCTCGACGATTCTGACGGAGCCGGCCATCAAGTCCCAGGATCGTGCCAGGATCCTGGAGACGTGGATCGACGTTGCTCAAGAGCTGCGCGTGCTCAAGAATTTCAGCAGCTTAAAGGCCATCGTGTCCGGACTGCAGAGCAACCCCGTCTACAGGCTGGAGAAGTGCTGGCAGTGTATGCCCAGGGAGAAGCACGAGCTGTTCAGGGAGCTGGAGAGGATCTTTTCCGAGGAGAACAACGCGTGGACGCAGAGGGAGTTGTTGATCAAGGAGGGCACCGCAAAGTTCGCCGACACCGCCGGCAGGAGCGACAGACACCTGCAGAAGCTGTTCCAGAAGCAGAACACCCATGCCGGCGTGAGTTGACGCCGCGTTCGTTCGTTCCTTCGTTCCTCCGAATCTTTCTCTCCCGCGTTTACCCGGTCTTTTCCGTGCGACGACGTATACACACTCCTTTTGGTCCTTGTCTCGGATAACTTGAGCCGCTGGGAAGAGCCCTTTTCAATTTCTCGTCCGCTATTTCTGCGCGAGCGACCTTCCGCGCGCCGTCTTCTGATATCAAAAGTTCCGACGAAACTAACCGGCCTCTCTAACTTTTCTCCCATCTAGAACATCAGCTACGGCACGATACCGTATCTGGGCACCTTCCTGACGGATCTCACGATGATCGACACCGCGATATCGGACACGATAGCCGAAGGTCTGATCAACTTTGACAAGAGGCGGAAAGAGTTCGAGGTGTTGGCCAGGATAAGATTGCTCCAAGGTGCGGCGAACGCGTACAACTTCAGCACGGATTCGCTGTTCGATAGTTGGTTCCATTCGGTGGTGGTGTTGGACGATCGGGAGGCGTACAAGCTCAGCTGCCAGATCGAACCGCCTCCGCCGGGCAACACCCTGACCAACCGTGGCAAGAAGAAGCAGGTCGGTTTTCGGCGCGCCCGTCCCTCGAATGCTGATCGTCGCGCCTCCGAATCCGTTTTCCTAACTCGGCCCGGTGGTTCTTCTTGCAGGCTCACCAGGGACACCGTAAAAACGACTCGATCGCCTCCACGTCGAGCTCCAGCAGCTCCCAGTTCTACTGCGACCTCGATTCCCTGCCCAGCTCGCCGCACAACTCTCTCGACCGACGCACGTCGCCGTCCCAGATGTCCAGCTCCTCGTCCAGCTCGTCGCTGCCGTCGTTGGACGTGTCCCTGAGCTCGGGGGGTGGCAACGGGGCCGCTGGCACCCAGCAGAATCGGCTGGCACCGGTGATCGCGGCGAACGGGAACGCGCCGAGCTTGGTCGGACTGTCCAGTCCGAGTCACTCGCACAAGAGCTCGCCGGACTTTTACATCATCAAGGTGACCATGGAGACGGACAATGCGGAGACCGACGGGGTGGTGCTGTACAAATCCATCATGCTGTCGAACAACGAGAGGACGCCGCAGGTGATCCGAAACGCGATGCTCAAGCTGGGGATCGAGGGCAGTCCTGACCAGTACACCCTCGCCCAGGTGCTGCCCGACAGGGAAATGGTCTTGCCGAACTCTGCAAACGTTTACTATGCCGTCAACACCGCGCACAATCTCAACTTTATTCTGCGACCCAGAAGGGAGCCCAACGACGTCGCCACCGATAGCCCGAAGAGCAAGAGCAGCCACTGCCACAAGCGGTAGTGCGCCGCTGAAGCGGACAGGCCTAGAAACCGGGCCCAACGTACGCCGATCACCGGAATCTCGACGCGTCGTCGCGTAGCCTTTTCCTAACCATGACAGTACGGACGTCTCGTTTTTCTTTCCAATTTTTCTTTCGCAACAACCGCCGGTGCGTACCCCAGCTGTTCTTAGCCTCAAGAAGAAGAGTCGATCCATCTTTATTTTCTCTACGTTTTTTTCTACTCACCGGTTGCGCACAGGCTCGCGTATCACGACGCAAACGTTACCTGCCCGCGCACGGTATTATTCGATCTTGGACACGTTTGTTATCGCCGCGGGCTAATTTAGTCTAGTATATATGTCTTTAGCGCGAGTCATAGGTCCGTCGTCGTCGTCGTCGTCGCCGTCGTCGTCGACAAGCGAAACGAACAAAGACAAGCGACGACAAAGGTAGCTGTTTAGCTTTAGTTCACTGTAGTTGCGTACATTTATATGAACATGTGCGTGCGTGTGTGTGTGTATATACACACACACACACACACACATGTGCAAGTAAATATATAGATACAGATATGTATATATACACACGTAGATATAGATATATATATATAGTATATAATATAACATATGCATAATACGAAGAGATCGTACCTTGTGGATCCGACGAGAGCGAGGAGAAAAGTGGCCGCGAGGAGAGTTTATTGTGATTTTTGTACATAAGTTTAGTTCCGTAGCGCGGCTTCGATCGGCCGAACCAAGTGGACCCGAACGAAAAATTGTCAATTATTCGAGCTTCTCTGTCGCTGCGGAATAGAAAAATAATCGAGAAGCGCGCGAAAGAAATGAAAAACCGGTCGGGGGAAACCTAATTGTTCAAAGCGACTGTGCCCACGTATTCGTCCATTCCGTGATTCATTTTTCTAGCCGCGCGACCCTGAGACGCGCGCGGCCGGGAGAAATTCCGTTCTGTGATATAAGATTGGAAATTCCTCGTTTCGGCTTTGAGGCGATAGGGAAGAAAGCGAAATCGAGCCCCCGTTTTTCTGGCAAGAATGACAATGGAACAATGGACAGACGAGAGACGAAAAGCAAACGTACGAATTCTCGAATACTCGTTCCGACGTCGAAACTGGCGCGCGTTTCGACGACAAGCGAACGCGCGCGTTCATATATTTTTACAAGGACTCGCGTGCATTCGCGAAGTAGAAGAAACGAAGCACACAGGATCGATCGATAGCGGCAGGATCTAAACCCGATCGAGGCGATCGGTTGCCGTAACGGTCTTTGGGGTGTCGATGCCTCGACGCGTCGTTAGCTTAGGCAATTTTGTACTTACCTCTACCGATCCCCAATTTCCTCTACCCAAATGTCTAATTAGCTAGCTGTATCTGTTCGCGTAGGCGTCGATTCTTTACTCCAAGTTCGTACAAGATGCGTGTGTAATACGAGTGTCGATAAAGGTGTCAATAGATGGCCTACTACAACGTTACACGTGGTTTTTCTGACACCAACCCTTCCGGCTCCGGTTCCTTCGATTCCTTCCGGACGACATATCGACGTCGATAGTACGACGCGCGGTGCGATCGCTCGAAATTCGAACCAAATCGTTCGATCGTAAACTGGTAGTTTTGCGTTTATCATTTCCGAGCTTGATTTTTCCCATCGAAACTATCCTCCGAGCCATTATTGTTCGAAACGGTGCTCTCTAACGAGAAATGTTCTACAACAATGAAACGACATCCCGTCCATCTTTGCACAATCGTATTCGAATCAATTCCTTCCACCGGAACCACACTCACTTTAAACTCCCACTCAAAATCGGCTTTGAAAATCTAGTCGCGACGATTACTCTGATTCTTCTCGTTCGTTCGTTGATCGGATCGTTGTTCCTCGAGGTCCGGCAACCATCCGACCTCGATTATCGCCTATCTAACCGAGCAGAGCCAACCACGAGGGGTGGTTCGCTTATCTCGAGCGAGGAGCGGGACGATCCGATCGTTTTCGCTTGAGCTGGAAACCGTCACCGGCCGCGTGGCTCCTGTTGATGACTTCCGGTGCGCCAGCAAACCCGACACGCGAACCTGTTGATCTAGTTCGACGAGAGTGCAAACACCCCCGATTGTGCAGTCCAGGTAGGTAGGTAGGTAGGTAGGTAGGTAGGTAGATAGGTAGGTGTACCGAGTTCTCGTCTCGCCTCGCCTCGCCTCGCCTCGCCTCGCGCCTCGTCTCGCCCCCGGATGGTGAGACAGATGGGCTGGGTCAATTTCGACCGGTGGGATCGCTTGGTCGAGGGGCCGCCAGCCCCTTCGAGCTCGCGATCGATCGCGGGATAAGGGCAGAAGCTTCTTCCTCGAGGAAACTGCGGAGGCTAACCGCCACGCGCGCCCGATATCCTGCTCGGACTAAATTGGCTCAAGGTCGTCGGTTTACGTCAGAACCTTCGGCGAACCCGAGGAATTTGTACATGCATGCCTGTAGAGGCTCGATCGAGTCGCCACTCGATTCCTGGCGCGGCCGCGTAGCCACCGACGTCCGTGCTCGGCCAATTTCGAACATCTCGGGAATTATGCGGCTTTCCGTTCGATTCGTCGTCATCCTTCGCTCGGGCAATCGTGACGCAGTTGTGGTGGAACGAGTGGGTCTCCTAGCTGCTGCGACGTATCGCGCCAAGGTGTTTCTTCGTTAGGGGACGCTTGGGATTCTATCAAACGTTAAGACGTTCCTCGATTTCAGACTCGAACGGAGACGCTATCGGCCAAAGTTCCGAGCCCAAACACCGTCGACGTTGCTTCGATGGCAACCGACCGAACCAGCTCGGATCCCAAGCGAGCCGTTCATCGAGCGAAAACGGGGTTGCGGTTGCGATCATAAAAAGCACGCGCACGCATAGTTCTCCGGTTAGTCGCGCATCGACTATCGCCTCACAGTTTTAATTCCGCGATACAACGCCGACATCGCGTGTCCGACTGTGATCGACGGTTCGTCTTACAACGCAGAATTAAACGTCGCTTATCGTATCATCGAAAGACGGATACGATTGCTGCGTCGAAAAGTCCGTAACGCGAACCGCGCATCCTAATTTATAGATTCGAGCGCAACAATTCAAGAGTATCTTGAAAAGGAAAGAGGGACAACAGGTTTGTTCGACTTTTTGTTGGACCGAGAGATTCGCGCTTTCTTCCGGCATCGTAACCCCGTTGCGAAACCGAAAAATTCTAAAAGCCCAAACGAAACTCTGAAACCGCGAGCTTGCGCCCTCGCGTGGTCCGTCGACTGGCTCGCCTCTCGGCAGGCGGCGCCACGTTCGTCGGAGCGACGGCGCATCTCCCTTCCGTGACGAGCCACCCCTAGCCACCGATTGAACCGGTGAACTCTCGTCGACGTCGAAGCAACCCCAGCTAGGACCTCGGACCAGAAGTAGAGAGCAGAGAGAGGCAGTCGTGAGCTTGGTGCCGAGCTGGGGCGATGCTCGTGGCTCGCGTGTGCTTCGCGACCGCGCCGAGTGATCGCCATTCCGTGTTGCTTCGCAACTCCGCGTCGTTGTTCTACCCTCATCGAGGAGAGGAGCATCGCGTTCGATCGACGACGACGACGACGACGCCGTGTTTCTGGCCAGGCGCGTCCCTCTCGGTTGCAGCAGCATCTTCGTTGCCGTCGTCTTCGACCCACCGCCGAACGCTGGACGCAGAACGGTGGGCACCGTCGGTGCAACGACCGTGCGATCGTCGGACAGCCGCGCGCGAGTACCTGCCATCCGCTATGAGATGAGAAACGTGAGTCCGACCCCGCGATTTCGCATCCCGAGGACCATCGACGGCGCACCATCGTCTCCCCCTCTCTCTCTCTCTCTCTCTCTCTCTCTCTCTCTCTCTCTCTCTCTCTCTCTCTCTTCCCACAACCATCCCAGCAAGCATGTCGCCGCGAGATCGTTCGCGGACTCTTCCAAAGTCCCGAAACTGGCCGAGGTTTCCGGACTCGCGTCTGCGACGCGGAAACGCCGCTTCGTCAGGTTTCGGTTTGCCGGCGGATCGAGGACTTGTCTCCCAATAGTCTTCCACGATTGTCCGATCTGCTCGGGATTGTTCGAGGCAATCCCTCGGTTTCCATCACTCCCCCCGGCGCAGCGGCCTCGATTCCCCTGGCAGATCGAACCTCCTTCGAAAACGCGAGACTCGCGGACCCTGCGGAATCGTCGACCAAGGACTGTTTTTCCGGTGGCCTTTGTTCAAAGGCTCGTCGCAGATCCGTCCTTTCGGGTTGTGGCCCTTCTCTGTTCGGCAGCCTCTCGGGACCGATGGATCCCCGACTTGGCCGGAGCTGCTCCACGAAAGGCGATCTCGGCCAAGCGCAACGCTATCGGTAATTTTCGCAAACGACTACCCGCCTATTTTCTCGCATCGAGAAAATCTGCGCAAGTCGGATTGCCCTGCCACTCGAAGCTTCTCCGGCATATTCTTCCGTACCAAGTTCCAAGCGTTGATCGAGTTTACGTTTCGCTTCGATTAACCGGATACTGCGCGAACTTTGGCAACGTCTCGAGCGTCGAGACTCGTTCGCGTTCGTCGATTCGTCGGAGAACGATCGTTCGAGTCGTTTTGGCTACACAGCTGGCCAAAAGTTTTGAGAGATTTTTCATCGTTGCCCGATCCTACGAAAAATTGCACAGCGTCGCGACGCGCTGCTGTGAAGTCGATAACTTCTTGGGAACCGTTTAAAAATATTCATGACAGAATCGCTGCTATTACCGTGGAAGAATGTTGGCGCACTCGGTCGTGCTACAAGTGTCTTGCAAACAATACGGGACGCGCGGTGATTTGCGTCGATGTTTGCAGAAGCTTCGAGATTGAGATACAGAAATCCTGTGATTTTAAAAACAAAGTACTTTGAATCGTTAAATTTCGATTCCGTCGCATCGTTGATCGGCCTAAAAACCGATGGGAATCGTCGGGTGCGTTCGATTATCGTAGTTTCCGGTCCGCCGTCCGCTCGATTCCCCGATATCGTCTCGTCTTCTCGACCCCTTCCTCGGTTACTTCCTTGAAACAGTTTCGGTGGTCCCCGCGCCGTCCCCGGCCATCGTCTTCGTCGGTGGTCTGTTCGCCCTTCCGTTCTAGGGGGCTTTAGGCCAATCGCTGCCTGGTCGCAAATGTTACGTTTCGCGCGCATCCGTTTTTCCATTAACACGGTATCTCGCAGTCTCCTCGGACGCGTAACGCGTGAAACGAATTAAAACCGGTCGATGATCGTCGACCGTTTCTATTTTCGTCCTCGAACTTTCTGACATAGAAATTAAACCGAGGCGAATTTGGAATATTAAACGTCACGAGTGCGCGAGTTTGTACAATTGAAAAAACTAATTTATTATTCGTTACGACTCGTCTTCTCTTGTCGCGTTCCTTTGAAATCTCCTTGGGATCATTGTGCAACCCCGACCAGCCTCGGAACTTTATTTTCTCCTACGGTACACCTATACCGTCAGCATCCGTTTCTAGCCTTCGTTTTGCGTTTCGTCCATCTCTCTTCGTCGTGTTCTCGCGTCCTTTTGTCCCCGGGCTCTTCTTTCTCGCCACCCTTCCTCGAACTCGGTTTCATTTTAATTCTACATATTGTTTCTTTTTGCACGACTCCCCCGCGCTCCTTTTTCTAGCTACGAGTCACCCCCTGCCGCCCTCTCTCTCTCTCTCTCTCTCTCCCCCCCCCCCCTATCCCCGTCCGCTATTATTTTCTCTTAAGGTTACGCCAACAATCCACTCCGCTTCACTCTCCTCCCGAGTTTTTATTCGTTTTACTTTGGCACTTTTCCTACATCTTTTCTGTTTTTGCCTCGATCGAGCCTCGAGCTTGTTTCATTTTTACGCGAGACTCGCCCATTGTTTCCGCCATCCCTTTCATTCCTCCATTTAGCTTACTCACTTTTTTCTCTCGGGCAGCTGCCCGGAACCGTCCGACCGTATTTGTCTGTCTATTTTCTTGCAAAGCTACTTCTTATCGGGATCGATCGACCCCTCCTTATCAGCCGTTCCACTATCTTTTATATTCCTTGTGCTTCCTCTATATTCTGTACTCTACATCCTGTACTCTATAGTCTATATTTCATGCTGCGTGCTCTGTCCGATCGCGATCGGAGATTTATTATTCATTTGCTCCTCTAATCCTTTCTTCTATGCAAGATGAGGCGCAGCACTTTCCTGCTGCAATGTTTCTTCTCTAAATTCTTTATTTTTCGTTTCGATGCTTCTACAACACGGTTTTGCTTTACGGAATCGATCAGAAAATATTGCGCGTTACCTGTGAAAACGGTAATAGCGACCGTTTCGCTGATGCTTTGCTTTGAAAGCCTGGTAGGGTGGATGGTAACAATTCTTTTGGCAAGAATAACTGGGCAAGAATAAAAATTCGGTAGAGTCGGATATTATTTCAAAGTTTGTGGGAACGTTGTACAACGCTAGGAACATGGTTCGATTACAAAGTTTCATCGAACGTTGGTCGAAAGCTCCGAATCAGACTTCCAAGCGACCGAGAAAACCGATCGTTCCAGCTGGCTGAAACGTCTCCGACTTTTCACTCCGCGTTCGCCGCTATTCGTCCGACACCGCGCGGAAATTACAAAAATCCTGGAGTCCGCAGCGTCAATGCGAAGGGCGAAAGGCGAAAGGGTAAGGAGCAAGGGACGCGGGGGAACCGCGGTTTCACCCGGTTTATTCCCACGAATTTCTGGATCCCGCGCGGTTGTTATCGGCGTTCGTCAACTTTTTCCCTGCGTCCATCGTTTTGCCTCTGCCAACAGCAGCGGGTTCCCTTCCCTTTCCCCTTCTCCTCCACCACCCCTTCCCCTTCCCCTTCCCCTTCCCCGTTCGCATTACCGTTCGCATTACCGTTCCCATTACCGTTCCCGGAGTGTATGGGAAATATTCCTTCGGTTTTATTATTAGCCGGAGCGCCGCCGCCGTTTCCATCCGTCCGCCCCCAGCCACCCCCTGTACCCCATTCATCCCCGGGTTTCGCAACGCTCCTCCGACCACCGACCACCGACCACCGACCACGTACTCGTATCGCGTTCTCTCGATACGGTGCAGCCCCGATCGATCTATCGAGTCGCGGACGGCCTTACGGGACAACGAGGCTCCGCTCGGACGAGCGACTTCAATTTTAATGAATTTTTCACCGGCGTTTTTCCGGTGGAACGGCTCGCCGCGTCCACTCTCGCTAATTATTGGCCGACAGCGTCGTCGCGACGAGACTGCCTCGCCGCGCCCGACGGATACGAAAAGCTTGGACCGTCGCGTTTTTCATCGTAACCGAAATTGGACGCTTCGTTGAACGTCCTTGCCGGACTTGGCCAGGAACGACGGGTAATTCGAACCTATGGCTAATTTCGACGAAATTTCTATCGCAGCACCCGACAAGGATCTCGTTTTTACATGTAGATGTCCAAGTTTCGATTTTCGGACAACGAGATTCGGGAAGAATGTCCTCTACAATCGGTGACCCGGTGACATTTCCGAAAGATGCTCGCTGAATTCCTTTGAGGAAGACCGGCTCGTTGCACCGAAGGGGGATTGGTTAATAAGCGACGCGGAAAGTTGTGTCGCGTCGCGTCGCGTCGCGCAGTGCCGTGGCTCTGGCGCTCCGAGCTTGAATCGGCTCGTTTCCTATCCTCCGGTAGGCAGAAGGCAGAAGGCAGTACGCTACGCGATGCCTCTTCTTTCTTTTCTCGTAACACTTTCTAGCCCTCGACCTCGTGGCCGAGAATCGATCCCTGTGACGTAGTGCGTGAGCAAGAGCATGCCTTCGTGGAAAAAACGAAGTGGGCTGGGGCTGGAGTTCGCGCGGACTGCGACGCGGCGTTGGAGGGGAAAGGGTAGTCGACTCGTTAATAACTAATAGAATGCTTTCCTCTCCCTACGCGGCGGAGCCGTCTACCGGTCGCGTCAACTGTTACGGTCGAAACACGTTTTAATCCCTTAACGTCACTAAGTCGCTTGGCGGTGGCGCGACGCTTTTCGTACACAGACTTTACACGGCGTGGCAGAGTGCAGCCGCCGATAATTTGCCTCGGCTCTTACACCTGCGAAACGGAGAGGGTCGCAACGCGAGCTTTAGTCGAAACAACGAGGGCGAGGCTCGTCGCGAACACGCGGTGCAAGGCAGAGTTCCGTTCCGATGAACCCCAGGTGCGAGCATTTCGCGTATACGTAAACGACGGCAGCAGACCGAAAACTGGTTCGCGCAGCGTACGATTCGTTCGTAGATATTCCCTCAATTCTCGCAACCGATTCAACGTATTCGTTCGCGACCAAATATCGTAGCTGTTCCCATTGGTTTCGAACGCATCCTCGGTTTGAAAATAGTTTACCACCGATTTGGCGTTCTTGACCAAGAAGCATACTCTGCGAAGAAAATTAGGCCCGAATCTTCGTTCGATGCTGTTAACGTCGAACGTATACGCGGTACGACAAAGTAGCAGGATTCGGCGCCCGTCTGTCGGAAAACCACCCCCATCGATCGATTCTCCATGATACCCTACCCTTGATTTATGGCCAACACGACCAAAGACGATGTTCCCTAAAATTACCGAGCGACTTTTAAAACATGCACCCCCCTTCGGACGAAGACGAAGACTAGGAAGGGGAGATGAACGAGGGTTGTTTTTCGGGGAACGATGGCTGATGGCGGAGATCGTGGGGCGCGGAGTTGCGTAGAGGTTACATCGCAAGGTTATCGGATCTCCCTCGCGGATGAAACATCCTCCGCGACCCGAATTGGGGTTGGTTTCTGCTACGTCGTTTGCGCGTACCATCAACGCGTCGATCGAACGTTGGTAATTTTTCCGAGTATGACTCCGATGGCTATTTAAATCGTAGTCGGTCGTGTACGGAAATGTATTCCATTTATTCTGTACGCGATGTTATCTCCATCGCGTAAAATGTAACGATACCCGCGCCAAACGTAACAATTCCAAAAATGTTTTAACTCTCTCCCAGGAACCACGCATTACTTGATATATATGAAATATACAACAAGTTCTTGCCGCAATTGGAAAAGTTCCCGCAAAGATAAAAAATTTGCTTCGCAGTTGCGGAGCTCGATTATCCCGATGTTCGTACAGCGGTCCAAGTTGATCGTGTTCGAGCCCGTAACGAAATCCGTAAGCCCTTGATCGAACAATTAAAGCTGTAGCGGCGACTACCGCAGAATACTGGCACGCGCGCAGGTGCATCGAAACTATAGAAACGCGTTCGAGCATTCGTTCATAGTTCCGCGCGGTCTTCCGACCGCGATACCACTAGCTTGGTCGCGTCGCGTCGCACACGCGTGTCGCGCGTCGCGCGAACGACAACCGGTTCAATTCGATTCGCCGTGCCTCGTCGCCTCGGTCTGTGTAAGCGTACCGCGGCGAAGGCTTTAACGCGTTTGATTTTTCTTACCTATCCCACCTTAAACACCGCGCCGACTCGAAATATAATACAAACTCGTACTCGTCGTGGCTTTCTTGTCGGAGTTCGGCTAGACCGGACCCAAGTCTCTATCGCATCGATCTCTATCGGAAGGTTACCGGAAGCCGGTCGGAAAGTGAACAAAGCTGCTCGAGTATTTATTATGGCAAAAATTGCACGACAGGCTTCCTCGTTGTTGGTAATTTTACAAAAATTCTTCCGGGACTGTAGCCTTTTGCCGAGCAACGCGATGAAATTGAAATTGAAAAATTCGACGGGAATATCGGTGGTGTGTAGGAGGAAGAAAACAGCTGCGAAAGTTCGAGCGCGGTCGCGAAGGAATCGAAACGAATTTATTATGGATGGTGTGTAGAAAGGGGCGAAACCAGGGCATCCGTCGAACGCAAAATTAGCCCCCATATCTGGCATCGGCGTCCGTGCAACAGGCGCTAGACGACGAACGAGCCAGTCGCGTCGATCTCGCAACGAGCCAATCGTTTACCTGGAAAAAGCGTGATCGTGTGCAAAAAAAAATGACCAAGGTCCTTTTCGCAACGCGATTAGCCTTAATATACGATAATGTCGCGTGATTTCCTACGACCGCCTATCGTTCGTTCGATCTGCCGTTCGCGCCCGCGCCCGCGCCCGCGCCCCCGACAACACCACCTCCCCGCGGTTCTCTTTCTTTCCCTCGGCGAGTTTTTATCGGTTTGCCGCCGCACCGCCTTCTTCCCTTTTTAATTTTTCGTTTGCTCGTAATCCGTACGAACGTTTCTCGACTCGATGTCTCGTGTCACCGCCAGGTATCGCGGATATCGCGAGTAGCCGAGTAAACGCTGCTCGGACGAATCGCAGCTGCAGCGTCGCGTCGTCCGCATTGTGCGCCCGGGAATACGGCGTCGACGAGATGGTTCGCGCGGGCCGCATTCGTCGCGTGCGTCGCGTGCGTCGGTGCACGCGTTCTTTGCACGCGCGGCAGTTTCCCTTCCCGGTACATATGCGTCGTTTTCAACTCGAGTCGCCACGCGATGCAGCGGTAACTCGATTGCCGTTGCTATTGCTGCAGCGGCCGCGCAAGCAATACATACGTGGGCTTCGAGGGGGCATAAGGAAAGCATGGCGGCGTTGACAATGAAACGGGGTTGCAAGGCAGCGTAAAAGTTGGAGTTGTAAAAAGGCCAAGGAAAACGACGAGCTACCGTCGTCAATTTTCGTCCGACCCCGTTCCTCGCTTTCTCCCTCTCATTCCCTCTCAAGTGGAATTAATTCCGACGAGCGAGCCCACTCGGCGAAAATTACTCTTTAATGCGACGGAAACGTTTGCGAGCGCTCGCTTGAAATATTCGGAAGCGTTCGAGGCGCCGACCGACTCGCTACCCTCGCTGATTCGTAGAGTCCCTGGGACGTAGGTTGCGAGAGCGCTCGATCTATTTGGTTGGAAACGCGAGGATGAGCTGTTATCTTGCAGACCTTTCCGAGTACATACATATAGCTGCCTTGTTCGAGTTCGTCGCGTTGAAAGACCGATCGCGATCGGGCATCATTTTTCAAACTCTCTTGAAAAATGCGTTGCCGCTAACCGGTGTACGCGTACGTGCCAGGTCACTTCCTGTCGAGTGAATTTGTAAAACTTTTCACAGCATAGATGCTCCGGCAATTAAACACCAATTTCCGGAATCAGATTCGCCGATATAATCGCGAGGTTTAATTCGATAACGAACCCGAGTACGCTAGGAACGCTTCTTTCTCGTTGCGCACCGTTCCTCCGACGATGTTATCTGGAAACGGTTTCCGTTCTAACGTATTTCCAAGGAAACGTCTGCTTTTATTAATTAAGTACTGCATCAAATTGGAATAACTTTGCGATATCGCGGCTCGCGTTAACGGCTCGCGTTAACAGCGCAACTTCCGTTACCGCGATGACTCCATATTCAGAAAATTGTGGAAAACGTTTCCTGCCGCGAGGAAATCTGCCGTTGGCTCGGATCGAAACGCGTTCGCCGTCGCGTTTTTACGTCGTACGATTGTCCGTGGTTGGATCGAGCTCGCGTATTAATTTCGCGTTGCATTCGCTGGCCAGGTTACCCGGAGCGAAACGAATTTTCCCGGGGCCGGGGTTATGAATATTTCCCGCGGTCGCAGTTTTATCGGGCCACCGTCGCGCTCCCCGCTCTCGAGGCTCGAAGCCCGAGGCTCGTGACTCGGGACTCGGGACTCGGGACTCGGGACTCGGGACTCGGTCGCCGCCGTTATCCATTCCGTTTCGTCGATAAACCAAGCGTCGAAAACGGGACCGTCGGAAACTGAGCAAACTCCGCTCTCGAGGCGCGTACCCGCGTCCAGGAAATTTCATCGGCCGCGTCTGTACCGGGTCGTTGCGTCCGGGGCGACCAGGCTTCCGGGAAAAGCTATTACTCTCCTTAAACGAGTGTACCTCCTTGAAAAGGTTGCGGATTCGAGACAACAAAATGTTTCCGTCTGGAAAGAAAATCGGTTTTCCCATGTAGTTTGTAGACGCGCCATAGGCGTGCACGTTTCGGAATCGTTGCGAAAAGAACAGGGAGCGGGGGAGGAGAACTGGCGAGGTGGAAAAATGGGAAGACGAGGAGAGAGGGTCGATCGAAAGGGCGTGCGGTAAAGCGCATAAACGGGCTCGTAAAACGCGGACGACGAAGCATCCGGTGAGTCGGCCGTGTGCGCGCCGTGCGGGCGTACTCGCGGGTTTTCCTCTCGGCGCTGCCACCGCGGCGCGGCGCGGCGCGGCGCGGGGGGGTAAAGGGTCCTATGGGTGGCGGAGGGGCGAGGACGCGGCGGGCAGCAGCCCTTCGTACAACACTGCGGCGACTGCGGTAACGATATTTCACGGACTCCTCGGTAAGGGGCATGGCTGACCTCGGTGCACCCAGGTGCACCCAGGTGCACCGACTGGAGCATACGCGGTTACGTCCGTGGCTCGGGTGTCTCTCGAGTCTGCTGATCCGGGACGCGCGGCGGCAAGTCGGCGCGGGGTTTGTAAATATTGAACGCGCGAGAGCCAGCTACATCGGAGCCGGCACCTCGGGCTCTTACAGGGGATCCTGGACGACGCAGCCTGCTCTACGCTTCCGAGATAGGCTCGCCGAGATTCCCATGCAACTTTTTAATTCTGCCAGCGAAATTGCGGCGAGCTAGCCTTCTGCTGCGCCAGTCGCGTGAATTTATGTTTCCGCCCCTCAAAATTTCCCCGCTACAAGATACCGTCCCAATCTAACACCTCTCGACAATCTCTGTCCCAAGAGCAAAGCATTTGTTCGTGTAAATTCAAAAAGAAAAAAATGTAAAACTCTGTTCATGTAACCCGCGTAGCTTCGTTCGTCGCGAACGCCTATAGTGTGAGTGGTAACGTTGTACTCGTCGAACACTTGCATCGCGTACCGGTAACCGGGTTTCGCGTATTGGACTCGTTACGATACGCGAGCGGACATTGTTCAATAGGAGCCGTTGTTTTCGACGCGTATGCGAGATGTCCGCCAACTCGCAGCTCCGATCGATACGTCCAAGAGTTTTTGCTCTCGTCGAGTCTGTACTTTTCTAGAGTGCGCTTCGGCGTGGAATTTAGATGCGTCGAATTAGACGAAAATCAAACGAATTTGAACTCTGCGAACGAACGAACGACTCGAGAGCTCTACCAACGAATACGACAAGATGCTGCTTCGCCGGTTCCGAATCGAAAGTGTTTCCAGCTAACTATTCCACCTAGAAACTTTCTTTCGGCAATAGCTCGAATCGATCGAAACCACCGGCGAGTGCGTCGCAAGGTGCGATACAATATCTGTTACACGATCGATTGTTATCATCCTATCCGGTCCATCGTCTTGGAAGAAAATAAAATTGCACCGAAGCTCATCGACGAAATAGGCAGAGAGCTCCTGCTTGTAATCGATGGCAGAGCGGTGGCGAAAAGACGACCGGTAGCTCCTTCCGTTGTCCTCTGTTCTTCTTTCTATCCGTCGAACTCGTGCCTGTGAACCAAGAATTATATTTAGAACGGCAGTCCGCGTTCGATAGAGTCACCATGCCGACAGAGTAAAATCGTTAATTGACGTGAAAAATTCACCGACGCGCGACGTACCGCGTCGACCGCCTCGAACGATCTTCCCCGTGAAATTCCTCGATCGCCAGAATCGACAATCGGTATCCTCGATTTCCGCCGTAGCTTTCACGAATTCAAGATCAACACGCGTGGAATGGCATACGCGCAATTCCGCGTTGCTCGTTACGCGCTCCTCGAAATTTTTCGCTTTCACCGGGACGCAACGCACGCCCATTAACGTTGGAATCCAAAAATTCTACAGATTTGTTTGGAAGCGTTGCTCTCTCTCTCTCTCTCTCTCTGCCTCTGCCTCTGTCTCGACTAATTTAAAATCGTCGACTTCCATTCAGCAAACTGCAACGACTTTCGTCGGGGTGGCACCGACATTTCGAAATTTAACAGGAGGGACGCGCGTACTCGTGTCGTCCATCGAGACCGCAACAACCCTCTGTCCGTGCCCCAACAACCCCTGACTCCTTGTTTTCCGGAAACCGAGCAATTTCCTAAATAGTCGTCGACGCTAAGTTATTCGTGTCGAGACACCAATCGAACGAGATTCCTCAACCGCGCGCACGAGTCGACCTGACCCAACCTTGACACTGAACGATGGAAAGGGGCGATTCGTTTGCCGGGCGGGGGTGCACGGCGAGCATGCCAGAGGGTGGGGGGGCGGGGCAGGGCAGGGCAGGGCAGGGGGCGGTTAGCCGGTGTAGGAGTTGGACGCACCCTGGGCCCGAATAGGGCCGGAGAAAGAATCGCGCAAGAAAGACGGGAGACTGGGATAACGATGGAGTGTCGGTGGAGAGGGAGGGGGCGCGAGATGGAACGGAGACGAGAAAAAGGAAGAACGAAAGTGTCGGTAGGTGGAGCAAAGGGGTTGTTGCGAGGAGAGAAGAGTGAGAGGGGAGTGGAGAGAGACGACGGCGGAGAACAGGTAACGGACCGAGTGGGAAAGCGTGTTCGGTGAACGGAAGGTGATCGAGCGTAGGAGACGGAGAAGACTTCGAACAGAGATAGAAGAAAAGTTTAGCGTAGGGGTGCGAGCGACGCTGGAGAGAAAGGGAGGGCTCGGAGAGCCGCGAGGTGGGGTGGCGAAGGAAAGGAAGGGACGTTGAGCACCGCGACCCGCGAGGCGCGAGGCGCGAGGCGCGAGGCGCGAGGCGAGAGGCGAGAGGCGAGAGGCGAGGGTGGGGCGATCAATACTGCAGGAAACACCCCCTGAAACCGGCTTCATTCAGCAGTCGACAGCTCCCTTTCCGTTTCCACCGATATTCCTCCTGTCTCCGAGCGATCCAACGGCGCTGCTATAGCCGACCATGGCTATAGCTGCCCGCTAAGAGCGCAAGGGCCAGCCGCCGCGATTGTTCCAAGATAATCGCGCTTTTCGATTTAATCGCGTTAAAAGCGCCAGAGGATGAAAGCGAACAGAACGCTTCGCTTCGATTCACCGCTGACCGGGATTTCTTGTTTATCGTTCTCTCGTTTATCTCGGGTACGTGACAACAATCGTGACCTTGCCGATCTTGTTCTTGTTGAAAAACCGGTTCGCGACGACTATTTTTCTCGTTCGTCAGGCATGGTCTTTTCCAGCCCGTTCGTTATCGAGCAATAGCCGCAAGAATAATGTCGATAAAATTTCGAAAATGCGAGCATTATCGGAACAATATCTCGAGCAACGAGAGTTATACCCGTAGCGACGTATCCCGAGCGAGTAAAGCCATTCTAGCGGGACCGTTACGTCCCGGAAAATACACGATTACTCTCGCAGACCAATTTCCTGCGTCCCGACGGGACACGTAGGAGACGTAGGACGCGGATGAAGACGAAGCGCGTCGTTTCAGCGCGGAGAGGAGCACGCCCGCTCTCTCGATCGCAGCCGATCGTTACATTTCGAATGAATTAAATAGAGAGAGAGAGAGAGAGGGGGAGAGGGAGCCGATCGATTCGGTGGTTCGGTCGGCGCGATGGTCGATCGATGAAAACGGAACGAAGCACCGCGCTCGGCTTTGCATACTGTGCATTTACCGCGAACCGGATGACTCCGAAATTTCTTCCGGCGGTAACAGGAGGCTTCCTAACGCTATTAGAACCTGACCGTGCCGGTAATGCCAGGCTTGTGCTAGAAAATCGAGTCGTGGCCGTCGCGATGCGTCCAATCAGCGCCCAGAAGATTAATAATCCGCCTGTAACAGTCGCGAAGCGATGATGCTCGATTTCGCTCGACGATCGAGCACAGCTGCGCGCGGCACGAACAATGTTCGCTCCGCGATCGCGCTTCCGTTTCCGTCATCATTCCGCGAGAGGTTCGCAATACGAGCATTTGGTGTCGATTGTCGACACAGCGACACGATAATGGAAATTATTGCGAAAAAGGAAGTTATTCGGTCGCCTTCCCACTAAATAGTTTCGCGTAACGAACCGCCAATCGTTTAACGGAAATTAACTCCGTTGGCAGCCAGTTGGTCGCCGCTGTTGTTTACACGAGCGCGGCCGCGGATGGCCGCGGATGGCCGGAATGCCGCGACCAGGGCATTTAGCTGCGATTTCAGTCATCGCGCGTCACGTTCGCCGATCGAAAATGGATCTTGTCCGTTTTATGGCCGAATGTAGTTCGTAGCGTATTATGGGAAGCGTGGTTTCCGCGAATTCGAACGCATAGGGTGACTCGCGAATTATCACGCAAATTGGATTCGTTGAGCAAAAGTTTTTTCATTAAGCGCCTTGCCGTTGGCAAAGTCGAGTTCGAACATCGAACGGCGCGAGCGCGTTTCCGCTCGAATACGACCAAGGCTTCGCGCGTGGTCCTTCGAGCAGGTTCGTGCTCGGTCGACGTTCCAAAGAAATTTTTCCAAGAACGACCCCTTCGTCTGTATAGCGAAATATTGTTTTCGACAGCGAACAACGGTCTTTGATTAATGTTGAAAAGAGATGTTGATCACAGTGATCGTTTCGACGAACCCGCGAATTTTTGCGAACGTCCTCGAACCGTGTTCCGCTCGAAGGTGTTTCATTTCGTGGGTGAACGGCGTTTGCTTGCTCCGAGGAAAGGCAGGCGGTACATTTTACGGTTTTACCGAGCGCCGCGGCCTCGTGGCTCGGTTTCGCGGCATCGACCAGAATCGTTCCTCTTGAATACTGGATCGCCTCCTACACTCGGCCAACAACATTGTACTAGGGCGGCGTTAATAATTCACGGTGGCATTTCGACGGGCACACGCACGTGCGCTGTGCACGGTTCGTACGGGGGGCGAGGCGAGAGCGCGATGCATACGCCGCGCGCAAGTTGTTGACACAGCCAATTTATTTGGCTCGACCGTTTCGAACAAGGAACGCGATCGTATCTTTTCCCCTGCTTTCCCCGCTTATAATAATCAACGCGAACGCGTTTTTAAGACGTTCGTTTCTAAGACGTTTCCTCGCTCTTTCCTCGACTATTATTTAAGATGTTTAACGCGTTTCCGATCTCGTTCTTACTCGCTGTTGCTACATTCCGATGAGTCGTTTGCGATTCAACAATTCTTCGAATTTGCTGACGGACGAGCTACGCGACACAGATTTCTTTCGGACAGAAACCGAGACCGAGATTTTTTAGAGGTTCGTTTCCCGTCTATTCGTATTATAATCGATTAATGCGGGGTTCGTGAGAATATCAAATATTACGCGAGGCGTATCGATTTCGACGTCGACCGAGGTATATTATTCCGTTTCGATATCCTTCGTAACGAAACTCGATCGAAATACAACGGTATTCCATAATCTATGAAGCCATACCGGCCGGAGAATATTGAGATCGAGAAATGAATTTCTCGCGGCTCGGCAAGTTATTCCGTCGAATAATTCCCGCTCGTGTGCAGCACCCGTTCAACCGAAGGTAACGCGACACGGAAATGCTTCCCTAATCTTGACAAACTCTGTTCAACGTGGACAATTGACGACAATTCGTTATCCTTCTTTCATGTTTATCGCGATATCAGGTTACTGTAATATCGAACGCGCGAAGGAGTATTACAAAAGCGTTGCCAACTGCGATAAATTCCAGCGTTATTCATTTCATCAACGAAATCCAACGATCGCGCGCACATTCTCGCGTCGCAGGCCTTGGGTCGACGTTTTCGTCTCGAGATACTCGACCCTCGACCCTCGATCCTCGATCGTCGATCTTCGCGTTCTCGTCGCGCAAACGGTGCCAAGAAGGATCGTTCCCGTCGACGGAGACCGACCGGGGGTGTCGGCGGAATTCCGCCCCCGGAGGCCGAGTAAATCGGCCCGAAGTGGGCGGGTTTGCATGCGGCCCCATACCACGAACGAGGCAACTTTCAAATTTCTTCCGGCGATAATGGTCGGTTTCCGGGCGGGATTATGACATCGCCACGCCACGCCACGCCACGCCACGCCACGCCACGCCACGCCAAGCCAAGTCGTCGCGCAGGCCCACGGAAAATCGTTGCGCCGCACCGGCGCGTTGCGCCGCGGTGCGACGGGTATCGCGCAAAGATCTTATCGGAGACGGCCGACCGTGCCCGCGATAAGAAAATTTGCCGCTCGACGAATTTCATCAACTCGTCGTTCAGGCGCCTTATTTGCAATCGATTTCGATGGACGACGCGCGGCGCAGAATAGTATTTCAAGAAACTATCGATCTTTTCTCGAAACCTCAATCCTTCGATCAATTCCGTTGCAATGGGAAGAACCGGGTGCAATTCCTTCCATCTTCTTTAGCATGATCTTTTATCGTGTCCGATAAAGTATCGTTGAGCAAAGCTCTAATGAAACGACAAACGCACCGTGTCCCATACTTTACCCTCGCATTTCCCAATAACTAAAGTCATTAGAATTCTATTCGCATTCAGAGGGATGAAAATTTCATCGACGAAGGGTCCATCGCTCGTCTCATCGACCAAGAGCGGCCAAATATTGGATTTTCGATCGGAGGTTGCGCAATCCCTGGGCGCGTGCTACGTACCGTGTAATCCAAAAGTTTTCGCGGAATCGACGAATTTCAAAGGGCCCGAAACCTACGGGGTCCAGGTCCCCGAGTCCACCGTTCGAATGTCGCATCGGTAGAGACTCTTCATGATTTCCAGACATCCCCGGCGGACGACTAATTTATGAGATCCTAGGTAACTCTCGAAAATCGAGGTCGCGTCCTCCGCCGGGTGCCTCTTCGCCTTGCGCTGCCCAACGTTTTCGTTATTTATCAGCCATCGGCCATTAATTCGGGATGCGATGCGACGCGAGGCGACGCGAGGCGACATTGTATGTCATTGTATTTTCATAATCGCGAGGGTCTCTCCCTTTTCGAGCCAACGAACCTGCTAGAGTGGAACTTTCTCGATCGATGCCCGCGAAATTTTACGAAACCTGTAAATAGTATGAAACGACAAGGGCGTCCGCGCGAAAGTCCTCGAGCTTCGTCGGGCATTTCTCTCGACTATACCTTTTTCTTTTCTAGAGGAAATTAGTTTGTTCCAGGCAACCGATAGAACATACGATACGATATTTCGTCCATGTTTCGAGAGCGTATCGAATTCTGCGAGAAGAATGTTCAGACACGAAAGTACTAGTCTTTCCGAATGCACACCGTATATGGCCAGGTATGGAGGGGGGCCGCTCGTAAATGGGCCTGACGTACAAAATTTGCAGCGGTCCGCCCGATGGCACGTACCATGCAATTTTCTATCGAATTCAATATTTACTTGAAAAGGAATCGGACGCGCCCGCGTGCTCTCTCGATAACGCTCGTCCACGCTGATCGACACCTTCCGCCATTTTTCTGAAATTCACAGAGACAAATACGACAACGTCGTAAGACGCGTCTCTTTCCTTGCGAAGTGCACGGGGAAAAGAAATTCGAATTGGTAAGATTTTCGCATCTCTCGAGGAAAAGCGAACGACGTTCGATGCTAAAGTGGAATAGAGTGTGATAAACGGATGAAATATATCAACGATCGCTCAAGAGTTGTAACTGGCAGGTTTACTCGTGAGTCGCGAGTGGCGAAGAATCGGCATCAATTCGGCATCATCGCGACTACTAACGATGCGCCTCGTTCGTTTCGCAGGTCTGACAAAACGGATCCCAGAGATATGGCCAGCAGCACGGAGGACTACGGTTCGGAATTGCAGGAGCTGCAGTGGGGCGGCGGGACCGGTTCTCACTTCCTGCGCAGCGGCTCCCATTTCCTGAGGAGCGGCACCGGCGGTTGCTACGAGGCAGAGGATTTAGAGCCGACCAGCAGGCACCATGGCGGCCAACACAGGGGATACTACAGTCCTCCGGGCACGAGTTACACGATCGTCGAGAGGCCCCCGAGCGCCCAGCATTACCATTCGTCGCACACCACGCCGTACAGGCACAGAGTCCACGCCGGCGGGACCGTCGGCTCCACCGGGGCCACCGGAGCCATTTCCCCGGAACAGGTGCTTAGGTACGTTCGCGAGCCCTTTGGACCGCCGCTGCCGACAAACTCGTGCTCCGAACGCCGATCCGCGCGTTCTTTCTTATAGACTTGCATTGTACCGTAAACCGGTAAGAACTAATGAGTAACGAACGTTGTCGCAGATTGTTTGGCAATGGCGTCTCGGAGCGGCGGCAAGGCGACAGGAGAACTCCGGCCTCATCGCCCGCGAGCGTCGCAGCGGTCAGAACTTGTTCGTCCTCGTCGTCTCAACAACATCAGCAGCAACATCAGCACCAGCACCAGCAGCAACAGCAGCAACAGCAACAGCAGCAGCAGCATCAATCGCAACAGTCGCAGCAAAACGCCGGGAATCCTCCGACGTCGCCGAGCTCCCAGCCCCTGAGCCTTCAGGAGCTCACCGTAAGGACAGTGACCATGACGAGAGATCCACCGGACTCTCACCATGGCTTTGGGATCTGCGTGAAGGGTGGCAAGGACGCAGGTGAGATCCGAAGTACCTTCAGGCTTCCTCCGTCGCCGTACTTCGCGCCTCAAGAACGAGGTATCTTCCGACAGCTGTGATGACTTTCGAATGCCGTTTATCGCCGTTCATCGGTCGCGATGCTTCTCCGACCGTCGACTGCGATTCTTCTCCTCCGTCGAGAACCAAATCTTCCGAGAGCCACGGTCACCGAAACGCCGTAAACTTCTTTCCGCATCTCGCGATCCTTTCATCCTCTCCTCTCGCCTAGTCTTTTGTTCGTTTCAATCCGACGTTGCCCCATAAACCATGCAACTCTTTTGAAACGCGTCTTTCTTGCCGCGTATCCTCTAGATCGTATCTCGCTTAGACCTTTAAGGTAATTGGAAAGTGAAAAGAAAATGATCTACGATCGCGTCAAGCTTTCCGAGGATTCGATGAATCGCAATCGTCGGCTTGGCATCGCGACGTCCACTGCGATCTTCTCTCTCGTAGTTCTGCCGGACTCACATATTTTCGTTGGCATTGGCAATCGTGTATCGTGTATCGTGTATCGTGTCACCGACACCCCGTGCTTTTCGTGCTTCAGCACAGCTGCCACGTCCGCGTGTCCCTGATTTCCGGTATTCTCGTTCTCGAAACCTAATTTGAAAGTCAACGATGGATGATTATGATCAAGACCTAGCGAAAGAGCGATAATTCTCTGTCGTTCGAATAATTTCTCCGATACTTGGTATCACAATTTAATGGATACGACCCGACGAAACATTTTTTAATCGGCTAAACCGACGAATACGGACCGAACGGAGATCGCAGATTATCAGAGATCCCCGATCGTTCGGACGGAACCATTCCGGTTAGAGACATTTTCTTTCTACCCGATTCTTTGGTAAATAATAATAAATGGTAATATAACGATACTATAACGTTCAATTGGCGAGGTCGAATCGGAGAAACGTTTCAAATCGACCTGATATCCACAATGGCAAGAACGAGACCGGAAACTAAGGGAAAGGCGGGATAAAATTCAAACTTGGATCATCGAGCGTCATTTCCATCGCAGCTATACGCTACCGCCCCGACGGACGACCGTTCGACGAACGAAAGCGCAGAAGTAATTCGCAATTTGCTTCGCGTTTCGCATTCGTTCATGGTCGAAACAACGACGAAACGGAAATGATTAAAATCCGCGAGATTCCTTTGTCGGTACATTTTTTTCTATTTCTTCTTTCTTTTTTTATCAGTCCGTCGACGTTGATCGGACCGCGTTGAATTTCTCTGGGTAGCTCGGGATCAGCGAACGAGCGTTTGGATTAACGAAAAGACCTACGGTCGCCGGGTTCGCGCGAATCGTTTAAATGGTCTAGCGAGGCTCGCCCAGGTGCCACGTGTAAAAACGCGCTGCGACTCCTCGACGGTATCGGGGAGCGGGCGGAAGCCGAAGTCAATTTGTGCCCACAAATTGCAACGAATCACTGGCAAATTCTATTTCAGGAGCCACGCGATTAAATCGCGACCGGCCGAGGGGGGTAGCGACGCCGTACCCGACGACGGCTAGCAAAAACCGTGTCGCTCCCGTTCGCTTCCGCGTATTTAGAACGAGGGTGGGAGGTTCGGTCGTTTCGCCGATTCGCCGATTCGCCGATTCGCCGTTTGCCGAGGTAATTAGCGATGCCGATTAATCGACGGGCGATAGATGGGACACTGCTCGAGTTTAACGACGCGCTTCCAATTGCCCGCAGCTGTCGCGCTTGCGCGTATTTTCATTCCGCTGCCGGCGAAACGAATGAAGCGCGCGCGATGCCGTTCTCCCCGGATGTCTCGTCTCCCTTGGCAAACTTATTCTAACGCATCTTTACGCGCGTACACGATGCGGTAACACGAAACAGGAGATGATTGGTTATTAGCACGTTGATCGAGATGAGCGCGTTTCCGAGGTATAGTCTACTTTTCCGTTGCTTTTTATTCGAGACACCTTGCGATCGTTACGTCTTCGACAGAGTACGGAGAGACATATTTGGAAGACCGCGCGCGACTTGAGATTTGCCCGGCGTCGTTGCACCAGATCCAAAATGGCTGCTGGGTTACTCGTATTGGCAAGACTCGTTCGTCGCAACTTACGATTGGAAGCCTCTCGATAACGCACGGGGTTTGGCGAACGCGTCGATGGATCGACCAACGGCGGGTACTTGTCGAGCAAAGCACCTCAAGGGCCGCGAATAAAGTAGCTTCTACCGACGATACATAACGCGTTCGACCAATACGGTCCGTACAAAGTAACTAAAACATGCCGCATGGCTGAGAAAGACGCAGCGATTGGCGGATCTGCGATCCGACAGGGAAACGAGTGCATTCGATTCGAAGACGCGTGCTCGTAATAAACGCGTTCCTCGAGGATGGGACAGAGCAAGTTCGACTGGTTCCCCAGAGAAGTTCTGCGCACAGTTTCAAAGATAGATAGATAGATAGAAAGATAGATAGATAGATAGATAGATAGAGAGACGTCTTCGTCCAGGACCCACGTTCCACGGATGCCAGGAGCATCCTCGACACCGGTTTCACGGTTTCGAGGCTCGTAAACTTCACGCTCGATCGCGGCGCGGTATTCCAGCCGTCTGGCGCTCCAACGATATCTGCTCGCATCGCGCTTCGGCCTCGTCCTCGTCCTCGTCCGCGTCCTCGTCCTCGCCCTCGCCCTCGCCCTCGAGATCTCGAGCGTGAAACCTCGACTCTTCGGGACGCGACCGAATGCTTCGAATCCTGTGCAACGTCTGCGTGGATCCTGCGCGACGGACGCACTCACCTAATCGGAAACGCGTCTGCGCGAAACGATGTTCGCCAAGTCGTTGCTTCCTCGAAGAAGCCGATTCCACGAGCATTCCCTCGAGTTTCTCAATTCTCAAGGCTTTTTTTCGAAATTCAAAGTTGCGATATTGCGTCCATCGACTACCTATGATAACGTAGTTTGCCGCGGACAGGCATGCTTCTACCAAATTAGAAATTCAAAAGTCGATCAACGAACTCGAATTCTTCTATAAATTGATTTTCCAATAATGGAACGCTTATTTATAATATTGTAAAATTCAGAGCAAGATCGTGGGGAAAGTTTAAAGGTTATAAAAGTCTGGCTCGGGGATCGCGGTGTGGCCAAAGCGTGGAACAAAGCGTGTAGTCGACAGAGGGATACGACGCGTTTTCATTCGAAGAGGCGTCCAAACGTATACCGGAAGTGGGACGAGCGATCGATCGGTTGCCTTCGAGGAAACGTTTCCCGACAACTTGGTGTCACATCGTTTCGAGCGGCAGGCCAAAGTCGAAATAAGTCAACTGGCGGTGTGTCTTTCTTGTTTTCTGTTTCGCTCTACCAGAAGCACAGTCAGGTAACTCATCAACCGTACGGACAGAAAGGCGGAGAGAATGTAAGACGCGCGAAGAGAGAAATGGAGGGAGAGAGAGAGAGAGAGAGAGTGTGTGCGTGTGCGTGCGACAACGAGTGTAAAAGAGAGAGAGAGAGAGAGAGAGAGAAATGGTGGAGGAGGGGGAGGGCACACTGTACAGAAAAATCGGCGACGGATTCGTTGGACGACCAGAAATTTTGAACATGTAGTTTGACAGCTGTAAAAATGAAAGTGAAAGCCAATGTTAAAATATTCTGCAATTTTCATACCGGAGATCAGAATTTGTAACAGTTTTCTTGATAATAAGTCGAGCGATCAAATTTTCGAAATTTTCTATAATTTAGGTGGCACACGGCTACGTTTGTCGTCGCGACGGTAAAAAATGGTACGTCTAATCGCATCGTCGGTGTGTAAATAACGATCGGAAAGGTTTAAAGTCCCTGGTTCGTTGTAATTTCAACAAAGTTCGGAACTGGGTACGAAACAAAGCTCATGGATCGACTAAACTTGCGTCAGTTATAACCGTTTTGATCGCAGCGACGGTAAACTCTGGTAAACGTCTACCAAGATCGATTGTTCCGTAAAATAGGGAAATACGTGTGTCCATGACTCGCGATCGGGGCAAACGCGACTAAAGACTCGCGACTATTACGGACGAATCGCCTCGATTTCTATCCGCGTTAAGTAGAAACGCGAATCGTCGATCGATACGATTTAAAGCGAGCCTCGGTCGACTCTGCCGGACCTTTTCTTTTAATATGCGTACGCGTCGAAGGAAACGCCAATACGAAGCCCGAATATGTATCTCTGGTCGGCGAAACCGTTGGCCGGGACGCGGAACGATCCGAGACACGGAGATCGAGGAAAAATTGCTTTGCGGGGCAATGGCCGGTTTTACGAGGACCCTTCTAGTCACGAATTTACATACCGTTCGACTATTTCCTGGTCGTTCCAATCTCTCCGTGGTTTCCGAACACGTATTGGCGTACACGCACAGCTCCGCGTGCAATCGAACGCGCGCATGCACATACACGCACGCACGCACTCAACGCACGCAACGAGCAACGATCGATGTCGCATGAAAGTGTTACGCGCGGATCGGCCGGGCTTGGGACTAGAGGGCGGCGAAGAGCGCGAGAGAAAGGAAACGAACATCGAAACACGGCGAATTTTTGTTCTTTCGGCGAGAACATTGTCGAGATTTTATCTCGCGTTGGAACGTCGCGTCGATCCGACCTTCTCGAGATATATGTATATACCACGTTTGCTCGACTCGCAACGTTCGAATTTTTCTAGAGCGTGGAAATCGAGAAAAATAAAGGAAAAGTCGGATTTCCATGGTCTACGATCTACGAAATTGACAGGAAATGCGTTCGACTCTTTCATCAAAGTATTATAGAAACAGAGACCTCGTTGACGTCCGATTCCTCTCGGAGATCAGGATGCGGCGTCGCGTCGCGTCGCGTCGCGACTCACGATCGATCAGTCCGGCAACAATTATCGAACCGACGAAACGAACTGAATTCATCGACCGATAAAGATTGCGATGCACTCCGTCGAGTTCGTGTTCGCAGGAAGGTTGGCTTCTTCCTCGATTACTTTTCTAACGTTGTCGATCCTGAAAATCTTGAATTATCCCTCGATTAAACGATCAACCGTCTCTTATCCCGCAACGATACAAGTGGAATAAAGTATCTGGAAGAGACTGGATTCTAATCTCTTGCGGCAGACGCGACGCATCCTTTCTCCGCACATTTCTTTTCCCAACGTTGGTTTCGTTTCAATGGCGAAGGATCTCCTAGATGGGGATATCTTTTCCCTGAGATACCATTGGAAGTGGAAGAATTGCGAGGATTCCACGGGAACTTGGACTTTCGATTAAAAGACGAAAACGGATAAAAGTGCTTCCTTTCTCTCCGAGTTTCGCTCTGTCGACGATTTATCGTCAGGATCTCGCAGTCATGGGAACCGTGAGAATTCCTCTAGGCTTAGCACGCCGGCATTTCGTTGCATGACAATGTACGATGCATATGCGCATAGTTTATGAATTTATAGAAGAATTACACGCACGAACACGCGCGTCTCCGTATCCTCCACGTATCCGCCCGTATTTTGCATTACATACCGTATCCCGGCGAGCCGAAGGCGGCTGTTCGTCGACTATAAACGCGTTCGCGTTCAACCAAGTCCGTGTTTCAGTTGGCCACCTATTGAAAAAGACCGTAAACGTTGTCGATCTCCGAATTTTAAACGAGTTCCAACTTTCGGTCTCCGAACAAAACAAGCACATTCTGAAATGTACATGCGTATCCGACGAGTTGAGTCGAGTCGAGTCGAGTCGAGATGTAGGCGCAAGAGAAAGAGAACGATGCAGGATAAAGAACCTACCGAGGTCCCTCTGCGAGCTTCCCTGGAGCTTGGAAGAATGCTCGCGTTTAGAGGAAAGGAACGATCGATCGAAGACAATCCAAATAGATTAATCGGACGTGAGAAAAGATGCGGAGGGTAGCACAATCACCCCCCGCGGGGACAGGAATCTCTAGTTAAACATGCTCGGAGCACGGAACAGTTTTATTAAGCCCGCGGCGACGACGACGACGACGACGACGACGACGACGACGACGACACACGAGTTCGACGACGAGAGTCCGCGTAACGAGCCGATTGTTCACCTTATCTCTTTCATCGGCCGGATTAATCCGTGCTTCCCAATCGGGCCTCTCGCCAGGGGTGGGAGATCAATTACAGGACTCCCGGGGATCGGGCACGGACGTGTCCCGGCCACCCACCGGCTACCCTTTGGCCACCTCAGCGTCCTCTCGTCCGCCTTGTCCGAGCGTGAAATTCTTTCTCCCGTTGTTGCGCCCGAGCACGGTTTATCGATCTCATCCGGTGCGGATGGCCCGAGCACCAGCTAGCTACCTACCGCCGTACCGCTGTGAGCTGCACGGTTCGCGTTGCACGCGTGATTCGTGACGGGGACAAATATCTACCGGATCGAGTATCATGTTATTGTACGTCTCTCGTATTTGCCCTCTCTTTTCATCCGCTCCGCGGCTCTTTATCCGACTCGAGTCGATTTAGAGGGTGTGTGTGTGTGTGTGTGGCTTCGGGCAACGGATGCGATTCGGTTGTTTCGCAACGAGAATCGAGACGCGTCCGACCGCGATGAATCCGAGCTCCTTTAGTCTTCGATAATCCACGAACCGTACGATCGCTTCTAGCTACGGAAAGATCGACAAAGCGGACGGAAAGTCGGAAGCGCTTTCGTTCACCGCAGGAGACTCGCGCACTAAAGACGCTGGTGTAATCTCTAATTTTTGCCTCGAGTCAGTCGGTAACTGTCGGAGATGTCGAATCGGTAAAAATGCTTCATCGTTGTCGACAATACATTTCCTTTTCATCGCGACAATTCGATCCGAGTATAAACGCGGATTTGATGAAATTGTATCATGGGCGTTCTTGGCGTGTACTTTTACCTCCGTCTAATAATTTGCATATTCCGGCACGAAACGGCAACTATAAATCTGCAACACGGACGATTGATGGCGATCGCGCGCGACAATATTCCTGGGAATTCGGTGGCCATCGAAAGCAAGCACCGCGTTCAAGAAATCCGCAGTTCGACAGATTTTCTCGGTTGCAGACCGGATTTCTAAAGGTGATTTTCGCGATGGTGAAAATTTTGCAGCGACCGAATAGACGACATAAGCGTATCATATCGGGCATTGAAGAGACGGGTATCCGCCGGGGGTCGAGGGAAAACGATTCGCGAATCCACGCGTAAAATTATCCTCGTAACGAGATGCGCGAGACTTCCGATTCGATCGTTCCTGTCTGAAAATGATTTCGACTGTATAGAGCATACGTAGAGTCTTTCTTTTCGGGAGAGGGATCTTCCCCTTGCAAAGCAACCAAAAACCGATAAACGTCGAATAAAAGCGCGCAGAATCATTTGCAAGCGGACGATATCGTTGGTAATGCGACTATCGCGTATTGTTCGAGCCTCGGCAAACAAGATTTTCAAATAATTAGGAGGTTCGCGGTCGAAAAGTCGCGTATTCGGTAAAAAATCGCCGATTTTCCAAACGCTTCGAGGCAATTCGATCGTTTGTTCGATAAAAAAGTTGAAGCTTCAAGTTGGCGGGTTTTTCCTGGACCGATTAAGCGGTGACCGGGTCACTCGCGAGTGCGATGTAAATTGCGCGATCTTATCGGCTGTGTTTCCGCAGAGAAAAGGAGAGAAAGAGAGAGAGAGAGAGAGAGAGAGAGAGCGAGCTCATGCTGCATGTCCACGCTCACGCGAGACACACGAAAACACGCACCGGCACGGGATATCTCGAATCTCTGTTCAAACAATTTTCACTTGTATGCATCCGCATTTTGTTCTATCCGTTTTTCTCTCGCGCCACCCTCCGTTCACGATTCTTTCGTTCAATTTGTCTCTTTTTATTCTTCCTTTTTCGTTTTTAATAATTTCGTTGGAAACGCGCGACGATTTCTTTCCATGGCGCCCAAAGTCGAGCAACGACGCCCGAGCTACGTCCATGAAAACGGGAGCTGCACCTACGCATAACCGAAAAAGTCGCTTTCTTTCGGCATCTCTGCACAACGATGGAACAGCTCGATTCGATTCGATTCGATTCGATTCGACTCGATCCAATCCGATCCGTTCTGTCCGAAACTGTTCGACGTGACTGGCTCCCGGTTCGAAGATGGCGTGCTCGGGTGTTCGCGGTGGCGATGTCCAAAGTCCGAGACAATCGAAGAAATTGGGAAAGCGTTTGGAGCGGCTGTTGATTGACGGGTTCCGATCGAATGGTGCGGCGCCCTGGATGGAAGGTTCTAGCGAACGCTGGTCGCGGACCAGTCGTCAGGCAGCTTCCGGCCTGATGGAAAGTCTGTGAATTGTTCTCAGGGGTGGGTGTCTACATTTCGAGGGTGGAGGAGGGTTCGGTGGCCGAGCGAGCTGGACTCAGGCCAGGAGACACCATCTTGGAGGTGAACGGCACACCCTTCCGGTCGGTAACCCACGAAGAAGCCCTCACAGTGAGTTGAAACTTTCATTTTCCGAATACACCGAAACAGTTGCGTTTCAACCCCTGGACCCCTAAACCATGGACCGTAAAGTCTCGAATCGTAAACCGTAAACCGTAAACCGTAAACCGTGTAAGCCGTTTCCGCCGCCGCGACGCGTATATCTGGCAGCCACCCCGCGAACATCGACGATAATACCCAAATTTCCCCCTCCGTTTGCTCGTTGCTCTCCTTGCTCGGACGGGCGTCCAGCTCTCGTTTCGTTTTCCTGTTCCCACGGTCCTCGGTTCGTAAAGTCGTGGTTTATTCTCGTAAAAATAATCCGGTTCTCTCGCCAGCCAATCTTCGTAGATCCTGGTTGTTTCGCGGGAACAAAACAACGTATACGCGTATCGAGAACAACGAAAATTCAATCGACAGACGTAATTCGTAAACGAGGCGTCGTTCGGTGACCTCCGTTGACCACGAATCGCCTGGGTCGTTGAAATCGTGTTCTACGGGCCTACGATCCGATCGAATACGAGTTCGGATAGGAGGTGGTCAGCGCGACGGTTTTCCTTCCTGGTCGAGTTGGGAGGACCGATATGCCCCAGTGACCTTGAACCAGAAGTCGATTTCGAGGAGTCTCTTCCAGTCGGATCAGATCAAGGTTGTGTTGCTATAAATTCTCGCGATCCGCAATCTCAAGCTCACGGATAATCGATCCCGCTGATCTTGACTTTCGGTTCGTCCCTGCTCCCTGCTCCCTGCTCCCTACGCTCGTCGCTTCGCAGATAGCACTCCAATCCCGTGCATGTAAAAAAAAATCGAGTCCGAGTACCCCAAAAATAGCCATACTCGCGTCAACGATGCGCAAACGAATTGCCACTCGCGCGAGGCTGTGTATCTCGGTGATAATACGGCAAAACGTATTCGTCGCCTGGCCATCCGCGGATGCGCGACCGCGTCTTTTCCACGATCGGTAGAAATATTCTGTAACGTAGCGGGGAGAGCCCATTGATCGGGACGCGTTTCTTGCAAACTGGTTAACAAGAGCATATTATTCAGTTGGAACGAAAGTACGTATCCAGGAATTTGTTTTTTTTTTCCGAGCCCTCGAAACACCGGAGCCTGGCTACGTGCCTAATCGCAATTAAAAATGATCGTTTATACGAGATCCTGGTCGGGACAGCAATATTGCCGTCGAATCGACCCGAGTCGTTCCGTATTTACGACTGACCTTACAAATTCGAGAAACCCCATCGATCGCGGATACCGGCCGGGCGCTCTCGACTAAATTACAGCGAGTAGGGTGCGCGCGATTCTCCTCCTCGATTCTCGTCGATTCTCGTCGATTTTCATCGATTTCAGTTATCTTATCTGGCGAACGTATCTGATCCTTGGTTCCTTTCCGTTCCATTTTTTACTCACCAATGTCAGAAAGAATATTTGCCGCGCCTCGAATATGCTCGATCCTCGAGCACCGACGAATTTCTACTCGTCTCGATCCCAACGATACCGGTCGACCGTCTCTTCGTCGTTATCCTTGCTCATTGGTTTTGCTACAATCTATGCATGGAGGTTTGAACAATTGCGCTCGTTAAGATTCGCGTTCTCGTTTCTCGGCCTGCTTTTCTACCGTACCTTGGAATTTGTTGCAACGAACCAACCAATGCAGCTCGGCGGACCTGTTCGCGTGTACATTGATCAATTTTTATACCTCGTCGTCGTCGTCGTCGTCGTCGAAATTATATGCAGCAGTTTGTATCCTTTTGCTCGCCGGTAGATGAATATCAAAGGTTTCCAAGAACAATTTGCCTGCGATGTCAGCGATTTCGAATAGAACCCGGACCTCGGAGATTCCGAGCGCGGTCTCGCCCTCGTTTAGATTTTATTTTTGTCGTCTTCGATCGAGATTGCTAAAAGCGAATTAACCTATAGCACGTATTTCCGGAGCAGCGATGACGGAAAAAATGCCGCTTCGAGTCTCCTCGACGGTTCCCGTCGTTTCAAAATCGATCCCTATCGACATCGCGTCGCTTCGGGTCTCGTCTCGTCCCGTCCCACTACCACCCTTTGATCTCTTTTCAGAATTATTCGGTGGACGCTTTGTCGACCGTCCTTCGGAATAGCCCCGTAACGTTTCTGTGTCGCCGGGCTATTCCTGAAAAACGTCGACCGAGTGGAAAAATTCGCCACGCTGTTGCATCGAGAATCACGATCAGCGGACGACGAAATAATCCGCCGCGATTCGGTAAAATCGAGAATTTCACGAGATACGCGAAATTCGAAACGAAACGAGAATTTTCAAGTACGAGGCGTATTTCTGGGCGTATTAATTTGTTGGATACGAATCCTTTCCTCTTATTTCGGCAGATCGCGTGTTCGTTATTCCAGTTTCGCTGACAATCGGATCATCTGTTTGCCGCGACCCAGCTGAGCAAGCATCTCGCAGGATCCAACCCTCTCTCCCCGTGTTCAATTTAACTTTTAAGCAGCTCGTAGAGATTATGGCGAATTGGTGGGGTAGAAGATTCGCTCGAGGCCGAGTTTCAACGAGGGTAGCTTGTCTCGGTAATTTTCTTGGTAGATATCTCTATCAGAATCGGAGACGCGTTGCGCGAAATTTGGAACGCCGTAACCTCGCGCGCGCGCGCAAATCTTTCAATGATCCTGCTGTGCTCGGTTCAAAGAAACACGACGAAGACGCGTGCTCAAAACGTTCTCAGCCTTGCGATCGAATGTTTTCGGAAGAGTTCGAAGGTATCGTCGAATCACCGTACGAAGCATAGAAATTTCTCGCGTGTTCGCGTACACGGTCGCGAGATATTTCGCAACGTTTCTGCGAGCAGAAAAGGATTGGGGTTGGAGAGGAAGACGGGCTGGGCTGGCAGGAGGGAGAAATTAGGTGGGTATCGACTGGCCGGGATGGAAAGAGGAGGCGGGCGTGTCGCGTCGCTCCGAACCGCGACACGGTACGAGTAAAATCTTTGGTGTAAACGCTTCCGATGGCTATCTCTGAATCCGGTGGCTCGTCATACCCTCGTAGCAGCTCGGCAGCTTCTAGACAAAAGCCCGTTCGACAATGGGCCATCAGAGTATGTATGTATCGGGCTGGCTCGGCGAAGAGAAGAAAGGGGAGGATGGGAAGGGAAAAGAGAAGAGGCACGTAGCTGGGCGAAAACTGCCTCGAAACTTGGTGTATTTCGCGAAGGCTTTTTTATCGGTGGGACCCACTTTGCCGACGCGCGATCATTTCAGCGCTTTCAGCGAATTACAAATATTTTTCGGCGCGTTTCCTAGCGTTTCGCTCCTCGAGATAATAATTCTCTTCGTCGACGCCAACGATTTGCTTGTTAACAGAGAAGATGGAACGCGATCGTCTTAAATTCGACCTCTCCTTTTTCCGTTCGGCAGATTTATCATCGCGTTGGTTCTTCTAAAACGGCTGCAAAACTGCGTCCAATTAGTAATCGTCGTACACGAATGTCGCATACGGTAAAACTCGCCGATTCGATTCGTCGTCAAGAATCGGAGTATAAAATAGCGTCGACTCTTATCGGTGCACCGCGTCGCGCGTCGCGTATCAGCCGGGTACAGATTGAATTCCCTTTGATTACCGGCCGAATCGCCGATATTCGAGAAATCGCGGTGAAAGAGCAAATATGAAAAGCAAATGTACAACCGGCCGAGATTTGTTAATTAACGAGTGGATTAGCCTTGGCCCGAATGTCCCCGGAAATTGGAGGAGTCGCGTTTCGTTACCGAACGATCGCGACGAGTCAAACGGTTGACCCCGTTCGACGATTCGCGGATTAAGTTTCCGGATGTTCCGGCTCTACGCTACAAGTACAGGATAACAGAGTGTCCTTCGTCTGCTCGTTGTTACGATCGGAACCAAGCTTTCTCGACCCGAGGTCCTTTTATTGGAGGTTGATTTCCCGTCGCGTCCGGTCGGGTCGGGACGGGATTCATCGTCGGCGTCGACGAATTGTAACGCGAAACTGTTTCCCCCATGTCCGACATGTCCGACCTATTCCATTTTGTAATTTTGCAAATTTTCAATATTTCAATGTTTCTTTCGTCCAACGAAGTATGTACATCGATTACGAACAGTTATTACAGTTGTTGTGCCATCGATCCATGTAATCTCGATAATGGCGTAGCAATTGAGCGCATCGATCGAATTTTAAAGAAGTTTCGAATTGGTCGAAACGCGAGGGTCGAGCGTCGAGCGGTCTTATTGAAAACTCGTGCTACTTAGGACGGCGGAAATAGAAATATACGAACCAATTGTATTTGTCCGAGCTGTACACCGTTCGATAACGGACCCTCGCGAAATTCTCACAGAGAGTCGCTGGTTATTCGAAGGTGAGCGGCGTCGGTGGTATCCGAGGCTTCTTCTTTCCATTCCGAACGCGGTTTCTCTCGGAGACAGACATCCGGCGCGTCACGAGTCACGAGTCACGGCACGGCACGGAACGGAACGGAACGGAACGGCACCGCACGAGTCCGCGTCTCGTCCGACATCGATCGGGCATAAACGTTTGGACGAACTGGCAGATTAAATTGCACGGCTGTCGTAAAGCGTAACGGTGTCGGCAGCTCGTTATTTCGTAATGGCTCGTAGTGACGCGCAACCGAGACGAAAACCTTGTGTGCAAACCAAACACGCGCGCGTATAGATCGTCGTACAAAGCCGCGGGTCGAGCGAAAAGTTTGCCCAATTTATAACACGTTGTTCCACTAAATTCATTAGCGCGGTGGTAAATTTAAGGAGCGCGACAGTCTCCTTACAATACTTTTTACAAGCATCGTTCGTCGCGGCCCGCTATTCGTTCGAGCAAAAGTGCCGTCTTTCTAGTCGACCAATATAATATTATATTCCGAACATGATATAATATTATCATATTATATAATAATACATATTCTGGGATAGCACGCGCGCGCTTACGCATCACGCATCCCTACAATTCGGTGAAGCCGATGAGGTTCGGAAGCTGAGCGATGTTTTCGCGTTCCCACGAACGCCCACGATCGACTCGCCATTAGCCACCGTCCCCTCAAGGCTTCATTTTTTCCTGCGTCGGGCGTCGCCGTGTCCGCGGATAGCCTCGCTTCGCGTCGCGACGCGGTGTCGCGGTGTCGCGGTGTCGCGGCGCCAGACGTCCCGTCCCGGCTTTCCGATTTCCCTCGTCCTTTATTTTCTCTGGATCTACGGGATGCACGAAGCTACCGCGGAGGCTGATTCAGAGTATCGCGTTTCTTTCTGTTGCCGGCAAATAGCGAATAGCGAACGAGTCGAAGTTGGAAATAGAGAGAACCGTACGAAAACCTCCATCTTCGCGGTTCACGATCGTGTTGTCTCGGAAATATTTTCACGCGATGCTCGAAACTTTCGATACGATTTCTTCCATCGATCGTCGGACGTAGAGTATCGGTATACGATTCGAAATATTTCGGTTCAGATTTCCGAGAGTCGAAGTTGAAGGAAAAAATAAAAACTCGGTAGATATTTCGGCTATTCGACGGGAACGTGACGCGAAGCGACGCCACTCGAATCCTGTCAGTTGCTCTCGATGCTTTTCACTGTGAGGCTGATCGTATAATAATTAGGGCAAATTCCGTTAATCAACAGAACACGAGCGACGATTCTTCGCGCCGGGTAGCGTGCTGTCGAAAAGAACGCATCTCTCGATGCATCGTGCGAACTTTATCCGATCGCCGGAAGCACCGGAGATCTCTCATCAGGTACAAACCCCCGAAACTTGCGCGCATCGATAGCCGCGAAGTTACGAGTAACATAACTCGACGTATTAATAACGCGACTACCTTCTGAAATTCATGCCGGTATCGCGATTGCACGGACAAACTTCTTTATCCGTGCTTCTCGTTCGATCGTTCACGCTTCGAATAATCGTAAAACATTTCCTTGGAAAAGCCCGCAAATATTTCTCGCATCGCGCGAATCCATTTTCCGATGGCTGCCCCCGCTTCCCCGAGTTCTTACGAATCATCCATGTTCAAGTCTGGTTCACTGTCCAATGTAAATCTGAAAGTGTGATTCAAAATAGAGATTTTCTCTTCGTTGTCGTTGGCGGTTGGAAAAGTGTCCGAGAGACCGACGACAGTCCGTTCCGTTAACTCTGGAACGTACGGAAAACGACCGCGACATCTTCCCCGTGGTTGGATATCGTGCGAAATCAGAGCTGTCCTCGGTTTGGTCCGAAAATACGTTGCACGATAGACCAGCCCCGTGGGAGCGGCGCGTGACGTCGCGAACGGAAATAGTCCTGGTCAGGACACGATAACGAGAGTTTCGACCGAGTTGGCTCGCGGCTTCGCTCACCCTTCGACCTCATGAATTATTTATTTAATTGACCCCCATCGTAAGGGAAACGGCAAACAAAAATTCGCCACACGGACGTACCAAGTCTGGTGGTTCTCTCGTTTCTCAATGGCCTCGCCGCGCCCTGTCGTAATTTACGGAATTGTTTCGGCGCTGGAACCCTCTAAGCAATCTTGAAACAGAAGTGCCCCAACGATACAGCCGCTATTTATTCTTATCGGTCGTAACGATACCTTTCTCGCGTCGATCGTTTCGAATCCTGTGAGTACGTATACCGAGGATATAGCCGAAGGTCCGACAAACCGCTTCTATCCGCGAAGCAAGTCGCATCGAAGGGATCAACGGAAGTCCAGGCGCAGTGGACGATCCGCGGAAGGGTAATCGACCGGAAAACGCGCGGTTAAGGATAAGCATCTGCGGGACTTTTTAATCGTCGCCAAGCACGCGAGACGCCGTCTTGTTTTACATCCGCAACGGCTAGATGCCGAAATGGCCGTATAGTTTCGATGATAACGCGTCGAGACAAGACGATGTGCTCCTGCTCCTACCTGGCGCGACATCGCGGGACAATGTTTCATGGAAAGGGATTCCCGTTTCTTTCGATAGTTGTGCAACCGTTTGCGTACAGCGTGTCGTCCGTCCTCGTCCTCGGCCGCTTCCCTTCGCTACACACCGCAGATGGACATCTGTTACGGATCACGTTACCGCTAGCCTAGACGATCCGAGACTCGAAACTGCGGGATAAACCAACATCCCTCCGGCTCCCTCGACGATTGCTTTCTCCGTTCAAAGTGTCTCTCGTCGGCAGAAATTTAGCGGGGGGGTTCGCACGGCATGCGCAGAGATACGAGAATATTCCATTTTTCGCGAGAACCCTTCGGTTCCATCCTAAAGATGTGAATTTGGGATCCAGGACCCGGGAGCTGGGTGCTGGGTGCTGGGTCAAGGATAGGCAGGATGCGACGTCACGGGTCACCAGGAGATCGATATCCTAGCTACCGTGGCGGCATGGCGTCGCGGCGTCACACAGTGGTCCAGATTGACGTAAGGTGTGCCATTGTTCCCCATAACGCTTCGTGCGTAAAACGTATAAGCCGCGAAACTTGGATTGATCGATGAAATAATGTCAGGTTAAGAATTAATTAAGAAATTGTTGAAAAAAGTATAGTAAAGCAAACGGGCTATATTTTGATTAAATCAACAGCTTTTGAAAAAAGATATACAGTTTTATATATTTACTTAAACATCCGACATTTCATATGCACCAACCTAATATAACCTGACATTTTATACACATTATGGAATTAAATTTTGTGACTTGTGCAACAGTTAACAGGTCTCGACAATTTTTTGAATACGAGTGAATTTGATAGAAATTATTTTGAAGCAAGGCGTAATAATTTTTAGCGGCACCTTAGAGTCGCCACCACTCAACCTTCATTGGGTTAAATTATGCAAATATTTTTATTTTTGAGGTTGACAGACAATTAGGAAGTCGTATTATATTCATTACGCTAAACTGGACCACTGTGCGCCACTCCGGCGCTTATGGTAGCCGTCGCGACACCGAGAAACGCACGATTTGCTCCTCGTTGACTTTGCGCTTGTCAATTTGCGTCGTCGATCACGCCCTGCCGAGAGAGCAATGTATTCCTTGGTAAGAGAACAGGTGTCCTACGATTCACGCTCGATCTTTCGCTGTTCGAAGTCCCCTCGTAATGATCGAATTTTTTATGTCTGAGCAAGAATTACCATTTTTCTACCGATATCGATGCGTAAAAAGTAACGATACATACGTACGATAGGACTCCTTCGATCGATGTATGGACGACTATACACTGTGCGATCAATTTTTCAGCGAATCGAGAACCATTAACCTATGATCGATTCTCGAGTAAATTATCGTTCATCGATCGTATCGTAGACCCTCCGTTTTATCGAGGACGTCGGCTCGATGTCGTTCGATCATCAAATTCCTCGAATTCGTCGAAACTATCGCGTTCCAGTCGCGTCAGTGTCCCCAGATTTCTGCTAATTCCGTGTGCGATTATCGTCTGTGGTCGGACGAGACGGGGTCAGCAGAGGAATAGCAAACAAGTCGTTTGTTCCTCGTTGACCCGACGCGAGCCGATTGTCCCTCGTGACGCTTGCCAAGGCTGCCTCGGAGGAAACCCTGCGCGGACAATGATTTCTTTCGGTTTGCCGAAGCACAGCCGTGCTGCGACACGTATAAGCGATCTATTCTGAGGTCGACCGCGAGAAATCGTTCTCTCGACGATACGTAACGCGGCGGATTCTTTTGCATAAGAGGACCGTTCTAAATCTTGAGCGACGTACAAACGCGGGCAGGGTGGTCGGACTCGTCGACTCGACGCTCCGACAATACGCTTTCTTCCCCTTTCTCTCTCATCGACGTCGCTTCCGACCATTCAGACCACATTCAGTCGACATGGATGGATGGATAATTCGATTCCCTTTTTAATACTACCGATTTTGATTCCGATTCCGATTCCGATTCCGATTCCGAACGTCGTCGCCGTCGCGTCGTCTCGATGGCATGGCTGCCAAAAGTAAAATTGCAGAAAATGATTGTAAACGGTCGAGCAACGCTTTGTGTAATTGCTCCGTTCGTTCGAAGAAATCGAACGATCCGATTTCTCCTCGATCAAATCGATGATTTCGTAGACAAAAGTTCCACCGCTGCTCCGGCTAGTCGAAAGGCGTCGAAGCCGCACAAAACCGCAGGTATTAACCGGTCCACGAACCTTGTCCTATATTCGAACGCATGTATTCCTATATGCGAATTCGAAAATCGAAACCAGTAGCCGATAACTTGAGAGATAGAGCGCGGAGCAGACAGCGTTCATGCTACTTTCGATCCTCTTGCCAGATGTTGAAGTCCTGTAGGACCCTCAGCATGACGGTTCGGGGCCCAGCGTTGGATCCCCGTTGCAGAGTCGGTCATCCGGTTTGGTCGACTTCCGGTCGCCAGCAATCCTGCAGCTGGATGGACCGTCAAGGTCGTCCCGCCTCACCGCCGCCTGTCTTCCCGACCAGGGATTCGAGGTACTGTCCGAGAACGAGGAAGGTCGAGCTCTGCATCGAACCCGGTCAATCGCTCGGCTTGATGATCAGAGGAGGCCTCGAATACGGACTTGGAATTTACGTCACCGGGGTCGACAAGGACAGCGTGGCGGACCGAGCCGGTTTACTGGTGAGAGTCTTTCGGATTCGTTATTTCCGAATTTTCCAGTTCGCGATTGCTTGAATCTATCTATCTTGAAAACTATCGATTCGTCGAATCGGTGGAGATGACACCACGAAGCGGAGACGAAATTTCCAGTCGCGTAAAATGCCTTCGAGGATGGGTAAAAGAATGCGCGATTTCACGAAAACGGAACGAACGCGCCGAGTAGAATTATACGTATTGTATTATTTAGCCTAGATTCGACCGCGTCTTTCGTTTCCGCTAGGCTGGACTCCACCAACGATCGATCGAACTTGGCCTCTCTTCTCGCCGCATCTTCGACGTTTTGTTCCGTTTAGTCGCTAGCAAAAATCAAGGACCAAAACTGTTCGTTCCCGCCTCGTTTCCAAAAAGTGGCAAACGATCCTCTCTCTCTCTCTCTCTCTCTCTCTAACTCGTTGCAAATTGTTCATGGATTCGCAGGTAGGAGACCAGATCATCGAGGTGAACGGCCAGAGCTTCGAAGAGGCTACTCACGACGAGGCGGTGCAGATCCTGAAGACGAACAAGAGGATGACGCTCTTGATCCGGGACGTCGGTAAAGTGCCCCATTCCTGCACTACCAGTCAGCCGATCGTGATGCCAACGTCCAGGTACTCGGACCACGATTCCTTGCTGCTCGAGAGTCCTGGGAACCATCGTCCGCCGAGTCCCTCGTAAGAAACATCATTCCTTGTATAATGTGCCTAAGCGCGATCGAACGACGCGTTTACTATATCTAATTTTGAACAATGGCGGCAATCGGTCGCGATTCGGCGATATGAAATTAGAATTCGACGTCGCGAATTTTCGCATGAACGTAAAGAAACAGAGCGAAACGTGCTCCGAATTGCTCCGAAAGCGTAGCGGTAATATCGTGTGTGCAGCATAGCGAGCGACTGGAGACATCGGGGCGGCGTGCACACGGTGTCGGCCGCGACCGCAGCCATGGTGGAGGAAAAGGCGAGGGTGGTTCTCGCGAGAAGCGAGAGGGCGGCGCTCTCGCAGCTTCTGGCCGATTACAGAACCCGCCGTTTGACGATCGAGGAGCTGGTAGCCAGCCTGGCAGACCTCTTAAACACTCACGAGAAGCTGACTTTGCTGACGGAGCTCAGGGAACTCGTCGACAGCAAAGACAGGCCTGCTTTCGACGATCTCGTTTATAGGCCTCGCGTAACCATGGCAAGGGTGGGTACGCTTCTCGTTGAATTTCATCGACGCGACGATCCAAAATTTTGTTCAGCGCAACATTCCCTTTCACCCGCCTTTTCTTCCCTTTTCGACACTCGCGTATTTTACAGTAGCCCTAAATCCCGGTGGTCTACGCTAGCGAAGCTCTCTTTCGAACCTCGATTCGTTGCCCAGGTAGATTCGTGTATTCGCGAGAAGAATCATTCGTATGTCTGTTTCAGAGAAAAGGAGACCGTGCTCACTCCGATCTGATAGTGACGCCCTCCCTCCACGATCTTCCGGTAAGTGCGCCATCGGTATTGAACCCAGCGACACACGAACACGCGCGCATCCAGAGATACAAATGTACAGACACGCGCACATGCGGTCACACAAAGAGACACGCGCACACAAAGATACGAGCGACAGTCAGACAAATCTCACTTGCCAACACGGTATATTCTCTCTCTCTCTCTCTCTCTCTCTCTCTCTCTCTCTCTCTCTCTCTCTTTCTCATTCATCTATTCATTTCTCGGGACATGTATAGAAACTACTCTGTCTTTGTCTATCTCACTCTCTCTGTTTTGCCATTGTCCACTGTAACTGTTAGATACGTATAACTGTTTCTCTACCTTTCTGTCGCCGGGCGTCCCGAGCAACCGTGCAGAGAGATCCGTCCTGCGCGACAAATATTCGAATATCTGTCCGCGGACAGATACCTCGGTTTTGGTTCCTCGTGACCAATGGATAAATCTGGTATGCTCGTACCCCTCGCTGAACGTATCCAACTAGAACGCAAAACGATTCCTATGGTAGCGGCCGAGATAACGTTCGCGAACGTCGGTCGGTTCGACGATCGATTAATCGGAGAAGAAACAACGAAACGAACGATACAGGCCGAAGCGTCGAGAACGATTGGAAAACGATGCGGAACAACGGAACAACAAAACAACGGAAGAACGGAAACGAAATCTCATCGTCGCGTCGATTGGAGAGGTGCGAGGATACAACGAGGCTACAGCCGCGATTAGGAACGAAGAGACAACCTGGATAATGTCCGAGGGAATCGTCGAATCACCGGACGCGTCTCGCGTCTATTAAGGGGAAACGTCGATCCGAGAGATGAACTTTTGTTTTTGCTTCATTGTTCTCGGCTATCGCGGTGACCCGTGACGCATGACTCGGAAGTTTTCCTGCAACCCCTTCTTCTTCTTCTTCTTCTTCTTCTACTACTACTACTACTACTACTACTACTATTATTTCTTCTACTTTTCCTGTCTCTCGTAGAAACATCTCCGTAATCTGTCTTCTATTGCTTCTTCTTCTTCTGCTACTTCTTGAACAATCTCTCTCTCTCTCTCTATCTATCTATCTATCTTTCTCTTTACAACTGTCGCTCTTTCTCTGTCTGTGTTCCACGTATGATTTTGCTTAGTATTAGTACGCTTTCAGGCAGCCGTTGCCGCATCATCTACAGTGTAGAGCGTAGAGCGTAGAGCGTAGACTCAGTGTTCGATTCGAGTAGCGTTTCGATCGGAACACGCATAGTGCTTGGCTCGCAGTTGATTTAGTATGCTCGAAGCCGGTTCCAATCGTATCCGTGCATAGAAGATCGCGCGAGATACTTATCCCAGCTTCGAACATTCGGATACTTTTTAGTTGCCTCGCCAAATGCGATAGGTTGGTTGCTTGCGATTAAGAAGCACTGTATGTCACTGGTAGAGCTGTCCGCCTCTCATTTTACTTTCATGCCGACCACAGCGGGAGTGTCGGTACAATAATGCGACCTTCTCGAACGAGTTCGCCTGAGCTTTGCTGGATTTCTGTTTCGTTCTTGAGACGGTCGAGTGCCCGATTGTGAATCCTTTTTTTTTCGACTCTTGAAGAAAGAACTCTCCGCGGAGGATCTTCCTCTCAGAAAATTTATTTTCATTTCGCGAATCCTGCGATAATACCGTTTATGTTTACGTTTACGTTACGAATGCGCGACGCGAAACAACGAAGAGCTAATCACATTTTAGAATCTCCTTTTACGTTACTGTCGCGACTCGCCGTATTCGTACACTCGTTGAAATTATTCGGATCGAACGTTTATTTTTCCAATCATTCCACGTGTATCGGTATTATCGCCCAAACGATCGTTAATTTAATCTTGTAAATTTCGAAAATTCTTTCTCCAAGCTCGATCGTGCGCACTCGATCGCAGGATGCTGACAACGAGAGTAGTTCACCGAAGATCGGCTTGATCGCATCTCGCGCTGTCTCGATCCCATGGGCGAGGAGGTGAGGGAAGGCATTAAAAGTTCCCGACGCGAGCTTATCGTTTGTTCGTCGAACGACGGAGTCGACGAGAGCCAACGTAAAACCTAAAACGAACAAACTATCGATCGACGAGAATCTTGCCGCGCCGGCCTTATTCAAAGCTCGGGCAAGCTCAGCGACGGCCGGTTTCGTGGCCAACGAGTTTAAACCAGTCGAAAAGAGTAGAGGTACGAATAGACGAACGGGTACCAGCGTTCGATCAGTCCTAGGCAGGGAAACGTTCGACGGACGCGACGGTTCCATCTACCGAACAAAACCGTTTCAATCCTTCTAGGACTCTGTCCGCTATCTTCTTCTTCTTCTTCTTCTTCTTCTTCATCATGATCATGAATCATCAGCATCAGCATCATCATCATCATCATCATTATCGTCTTCTTCTTCTTCTTCTTCTTCTTTATCTTCTTCTTCGACCATAATTCTACTTATACTTTCTTCCGTTTACGTTCTCGTTGTTGTTGGTGTTATCGTTGTGGTGTACCTGATCCATGGATCGCTCCGCGAGATCGATCATTAAAATCTTTTCGATCGGTGTTCGGGTTACTTTCGATTTCCGCGGATCGTTCAGTGGAAACTGTCGTTGCTCAATTCTAGTCAAAATTCGAAGACGATGTTTTTTTTCCGTAGTACGTTGGAGGTGTCATCTGCGTTTTCTATAGATAGATTTCCGTACGCTCTGTGTATGTATTTACTAAAATCCATGTTTCGTCGAAAGAGCTTCTCGGAGGAGCATCTCGTTCGTGCAGTAGGTTCGCTGTTCATCGATTCGAAAGAAAACGAAACGTACGCGTTTGCGAGTATATGCTTTGCAAGTTTTTGGTACAGAATCGCGAGTCCGTCCGGTACATTTGGCACATCGAGGTACATATTCCTTTCTTACGATAATCGTTGTTGAAACGGTTCACAAATTCATATCGTATCGTATCGTATAGTAGAGTTTCTCGACCGACCGTAAATTTATTATCTCCGAGAAAGACTCCGACTCCCCGGTTTCTAAAACCCCTATACACGGTCAGACTATGTATTTCCTAAATTCCTGCGCGTTCCTCGTCGCCGCACCGCCCAACGAAGTTTAAAAAAACATCTCGACTAGCGAGGTTCGATCTACGAAAGTCGAGAAACCGGTGAAGAAGGCCGCTTCGTGACCACGAAATAGCAAATCGGTCGAACTGAAACTAGAAAGGTGAAAAGAAGTTGAAAGAACAACCGGTGCTCGTTGGCCGTCGAAACCGGGTGCGAACTGGCAATGGATGTGGCGGAAGGCATGACAGGATCTGGTGATTTCTCACAGAGGGGTGTGCACGGTGGTTGTTGCCGTCCGGGACGACTGGTGGACGTCGAGGGAGATCCCCTGGGAGCGACGGGTCCCCTCCTGCCAAGAGAGAACCAAGAATATAGATCGCCGAGCGAGGACAGCGGTCTCGGGGCCGACATGCCCAGGACCAGGTCGAGAAGACGATCCTGAGAAGACGGATGGATCGCCCTTCGCCCTTCGCCCCTCGCCCTTCGCCCTTCGCCCTTCCCCCTACACCGATTCTCTCCCTTGCTCTCCGTACTCTCGAATTCTCGAATTCTCGACTCGAAAAGCTTGACGACAAAATATTCCATACCGACTTTCGCCTCAAAACTTGCAACGATTCTCTTTAACTCGTTCTCGTTTCCCACAATTTATAATGTTCAGCTTGGTCTTTCGGTTTCACGATTTCTCACAATTTCATACTACCATTTCCAATTTTCTCGAGACAATCTCATTTGTATCGGGAACAAGCCGAAGCTGAAACATTCGGTGTTACTCGATCGACCCATGCGGGAACAGAGCTCCAAGGAAATCCAAAATCGACTGTTTCGGCCCGAAGTCGATATCGAGCTTGCATCTCGGAAACGCGAACAATTACGATTGCAGCTGCTCGGAGACTGATTTCTCGAATGCGAGACGCATCGTTTATCGTTTGTCCTTTTTCGGATGTTCAGCAGCACCGCCACCCACGTTGCTCCATCAATCGTTGAATTAGTTTCCTTCGCGGTAATCGCTGGAACGCGCCGTTAACGTTAATCGCGATATCGAACGGGCTCGAGAAGCGCTCTCTAAATATCTCAAAATGATTAGACTGCAGGAAGCAACGTTTCGTACATTCTGATAGAATCCGACTGAGAATAAAATTCCTCGATTACCGCAGCAAGCTGTATACTCGTGTGCTTATTCGTTCGGCCGCATATTCGACTTTCAATTTCAATGCGACAGCAGAGAGACGAAAAGAAGGAAAGAACAAAAGAAAGTAGGAAACGAACGAGAAGGCGATGAGACAGGGAGGAAAGTAGAAGGAAAGCGGGATTCGAAGCGAGCCGGGGACCGCGTAAATAGCATTTCTGTGTCGGACATACCCGGTGCATCGGTATTTCATTTCCTAACAGGCTTGGTCTGGCTGTAACAAATATCTATTCCGACATCCAACCAAACCGAACCAACCTATCTCCCTCGATGCTTTTCGCCGCGCTGCTGGTAGCAAGGTATGTACATCTGTACACGAGCGAGAAAATACCCACCCCGACACGACCCATCGATGGGCAACAACAAGTTAAATAGAGGATGTCGCGCGTGACCCTCTACTCGCGACGGTATCGGCGACATCGGTGGCGCGAGCAGTGGTCGATCGATCGATTCCAGAGGTGTTCCGGGGAGGGGGGCACACATGTCTGTGGTGGCCCCGGTTCTCGCGAATGGGTCGATCGATGTGTGAGAGACGCCAATATTTTCTCGATGATCCGTTTGCCGACCTCCTGCTTCTGCGATCGAAATTAATCGGGTTCGAATCTGTCAGAGATCAGAGATCAGAGATACATACTTGGAAGCGTCGACGAGAAAACGAACGAAAGCTTGCGACGTTATTACACCTGTAACAAAGAAGGGGTGGCGGAAAAGGAAAAGAGAATCGGATAGTACACGTAAATCGATAATCGTCCGGAAATTGAAATCCGGGCTCGCTCGGGTACATTCCGTGGAAACGACAACGTTCGTCGTCGCCTAAACCATCGCTCGATAATCGAGGAGAACCGGCGCAACGCGTCGCGGCGCTGCGGCGGCCAATAATCGTTCGGCGAGATCCGCGAATTCCATTTTCGTCGAAACGTGTTTTCGATTCGCTCTGGCACGAATGTGGTTCTACACCTTCCTCGGCAACCGCCACGATATCGACACGACAGAATTTACTTAGGGGCCAGTTCCGTCGAGAGACGCGTACACACGCGGCGGAACACCCAAAAACCCTGTACATATGTACATCGCTCCGCGTCCGATTTTCATTACGCGTATACGCGGAGCTACGTCAACATACGTATATGTATATGTATCGTATATACCGGTGCATCCTTGTCTCGGGGTGTATGTACTCGCCTTCGTCCTGTCCATCGATTCGGACGTTTCGTTGGACGTCCAATTATATCATTGGCCATTGGTGAAGCATTCCGGGAAAAGTTGACTCGATTTTTGTTTCCAGGTAAAAATGTTCTTCCCGCGATTAAAAGCGAAAGGTCGTTCGCGAGTCATGCGAATTCTACCGCAGCTCGCGAGGGTATAAGAACCAGCTGGTATACGACGAACCAGCCCTTCAAAATTTCAAACTATCCTTCGTGGTAGTTGAAACGCTGGGTCGTATCCTGGGTAACAGAATGAAACAAATGAGCTTCGAGAGCGTCGGCGGCACGGTAATATTGTAGTTCCCTGGACGTCGTAAACATCGTCCGTGCGTGTTCCCTCCCGACCAATGGAGAACTTTTGGCAGAGCAGAAATCTTTGATCGTCCAATAAATGTTCACCGAAAGCGGAATACGAGCCGTTAACGAATATCCTCTGCGATCGGAACCAGGTATGGAACACCGTGTCTGTGGTCTAATTAATAAATCGAATGTCTGTTCGATAGCGATCGCGGTCGCGAGCCAGGCGGTTTCGAAACGAACGCTGCAGGTACATACATACGTCGCAAGGCTAGCTCGCAACGCGTTGTTTGTTACCTCTGTAAATTCCATAATGCACCCCCGCCCGGATATGTTGTTGCAGGGCCATTGCCGTATCGCTAGAACTATAAGGCATTCCGTTGCAGTCGTAGTAGTCATTCCCACGAGCTTGTTCTCGCGTCACGGGAATAACCCAGAAACATTACCGGAACAACCAAAATTTCCACTGCTAGGATTCTAGCAGTCACCTATTACAAAATTGCAAATAAACTCGATCGGAAAGTGCATTTCGCTCTACATTCTACATCTACATTTGGAACCGCGGAGGACGTTCGCGAACGTTCTCCATTTCCAATTAAAATCGTCGAAGCTCATCCAAAAACTAAGAACAAAAACTAAAATTGATGCTCTCGAGGGATTTAAACGGGTTCGAAAATTTCTCTTTTTCGATCAACCTTACTTCGATCCGTTGTGTGTGTGTGTGTGTGTTGTCCGAGTTGAGTCGACGCATCGATCGAGCGCGATGATGGCCGGCTACGTCTCTTAAACTTGGACGAAGGACGAACGAAGCGAACGGAAATAGATTCGGCTGTTCGGCTCGCGCGACCTACGAGCTATCCGCAACGTTGCGCGCTCATCGATGCCTCGACGTATGCTGCGCTCGTTAAATAATCGATGGGAAACATAGAAACAACCGCGTCGGTATCCATTTACAGTTTCACAGTGACCCGAGAGAGAAACTAGATACAGCTTCGGATTTCCGCATTATCGATCGACCAGCTCTCGGTCTTGCCCGATACGATTCTCGAGCCGACCGACTTCTACGTGTCCTACGTAGAGCCGTGCAGAGAGATTTCAACCGAAAAGAATGTTCTTTTTCAGCGAAGCGACCGTAGATATTATTTGGGTTGCAAATCGATGGAGAAGCGCATGGTTGCACCGACAGCAATCTCGTTGAATTGGAAACAAACATTTAGAATGTAACAGTATTTTAGTTTCAGTTTCTTCGTAAATATCCGCTGCAAACACATCCATAACGATACCTACCTACCGACGACGATGCTACAAACGATGCGCCGCTTGATATTTTGAAAATCGAGTTTTCCGTCGATTAACGGAAAAGACTCGAGCCAATGAATCTCTCTGTTAAGAATAGCCATTCGAGCAGCGTCGAAGATTCACGATTCATGATGCTGCTGCTTGTGCAGCATCCCGAAAACGTGGCGATAAAACATTCACCGTTTTACCCGTCGTCCGTCGTCGCGTTTCCCCCGTCTCGCATTCGAGAAGCCGTTCTATTTCAGCTCTGCTCCCCGATCGATCGGGACATTTAAAATATTCGCGGGTAACAATCAATTTACTCTGTTTGGGGCAGGCGTTCGAGTCGATCGAGGGACGAGTCGACGCCGAGCTCAACGACGCGTCGTTCCGGATAATTAGAACGGTCCTCTGCCCCCGCCGTCCCTCGGGAGCTGTGCGCCGAAAGTTAAACGACCCTTAGGGGCGCGCGAGATCGCGAGATCGCGAGAGCGGAGCAAGGGATAATCGGTCCGCGTGGAAGGGAGGGTCCGTCGCGCTAGCCACGCCGAAGGGAAAGCGAAGCGGTGGTGGGTGGTGGGCGGTGGGTGGTCTCAAATCACAATTTTGGCAATTCCAGACCGGGCTGCAGGAGAGCACAGCAGCAGCAGCAGCAGCAGCAGCACCAAGTGACGACCTCCGACCTCGCCCTCTCCAACGACGAGGAGTGCGACAACCAGGTACACGGAGAAATCGAGAGCTCGAGAGATCGTAGCCGATAAGGCAGCGAGATTACGCCGTTTTCAGGCAATCGTCTCGCACGCCTCTACTCTCCTTTTCGTCCGCCGTCGGAGACTAAACGACGGACAGGGGGTACGAGGGAGGGAGGGAGCGAGAGCGAGGGAGCGAGGGAGCGAGGGACAGTGGGACAGAGGGGCAGTGGGGCAGAGGGACGCGAAAAGAGAGCAACCGGTTGCCGACGGATACAACGCTGGAACCCTGTAAAAGGGATCTTTATCGATTTCTTTTGCAGGATTACGAAGACGAGCTGGAGAACGGCCGCGGGCGCAGGCACAGCTCCCCCAGCGGTTCCCGCGGCAACCCAAGGGATTACGGCCATCATCGGTTACACCCGGACAATCTGGTAAGTTCAACGCTCGCCTTTTTCTACCTTTCGCCGACTCCCGGGGACACTACTCGCTCTGTCGCGATAATCGCCCGTTTCGCCATCAACCTTTTGGAAGAAGGAATCGTGTTCTCCGCAAATATAAGCCCGGCTTTTCCATCGAACCGCTCAACGATGCCAACTTTTCGCTTCGGTGGTAGGGGGTCGCGCGCGATCGTGTCTCCCCGAAGGGCGCGTAATTCTATACATCGAGAGCGGTCGTCGTCGACGACGGATCCCAAGAGACCGGAACGCGACAAACTAGCAGCACGTAAACAATTCGTAAATTAACAAAGAAAACAACGAAAACACCGGGAAAATGAAGAAATTTGCACGGTTACGCGACGCGATTCGTACGAGCACGCGCGCCGATATTTCCACGATGCTCCGACGATGCAACGATTAAACTATATGCATAATTAAAAAATAACCCTGCCTGTCGCTTTCTCCTTTTGTTGCAACTCTGGCGCCTCCTATCGCTCGAACTCGAACTCGTGCACACGTAAGAAACGCCGGTGCAATTTCAACGAACCTATTTCGGTGAAAATGTACCGAAACCCAGCATTCGGTGTTTCGGTCTATCGACACACACACACACGCCACCTTCGTTGCCCAAGTTGGTACGCTCATCTAGTTTTTTACAGATTGTTTTCCTTTCTTCTTTTGTTTCGCGTGCTGCATTCTCCGTCTCTGGACGGACGGACGGTCGGTTGGTTGGTTGGTTGGTTGATTCTTGATCTCTTCGTAATCGTAACGCCATTGTTGCTGGACGACATTGTCGCTGCAACGGAGCAGTCCTCGTGCCACGCGACGAAAGCGTTCCAGTACTGAATTCATTATCGCGACAAATACGATCGATCATGGCGGACAGGTGAAACGTCTCTATTCAGCCAGCCAGCCGCGTTTCGATTTCGATGTCTTCGTCTTCGTCTTCGATTTCGATTCGATCTCGATCGACTGATTGTTGGCCTTGGACACGCGAGATCGTCGTCGACCATCAACCAGCTGTCTTCTCGATATTCTTGAGAAAGGAACCCCGAGGTTGGATAGCAATTTTGTTCGCTGCATTCCCCGGTCGTGTTCGGTAATTCTTGCTTGAAATAATCAAATTCTTTGAGTCTCGGAGTAGAATTGCTGCGCGACTTTGCGCTTTCGAGTTTGTTCCCTCTTGAACGGCGGAGTTCTCTTGTCGCGTTTATCGCTTCCTCAATGGTTTCGTAGGCTGGTATAGGTATATTACACGGACGAGCCGCCGAGTTTATACTATTCGAAGGTTCCATGATTTAAAAAGATTTCGGTTACATTCGGACCGAAAGTCGGTGCCCTTAGATCGCGACGGTGAATAGTACCGCCGCGTGTCACGATGCTACCTGCGCCAGCTCCTCGAGCTACCAATAAAACGATCAAGGACATGAAATCCAGTTATCGTTATTTCGCGCCGGTTTAAGTCGTTCTACACAGACAATTCGAAAACAAGAAGAACCAATGGAATTGTGTTTTTCATAGTTGCTAATTATAGCGGCCGATTCTATCGAAAGGGCATATTCTTTACACCATTTCTTTGATCTTGTCTATCCTATTTCAGCAAGGGCAGTACAATCGTCCCCTCTGCAATCATTCTGTCGCAGTATATTTGCGAACGAATATAATATTTAATTACAGTTTCAATTACAGTTAGAATTAAAATTACAATTACAATGTGAATCTTTAGCGACAACGTTCATAACGTTATAGATAGACGTTAAGAAATAATCTGTACAAATGCGTGCGCGGCGAGCAAGTTATCCGCACGTATTCTGCGACTGCTAATACTGACTAATTGAACGAACGGGCACAGACCGCGAATAGTTACGAGTATGGTAGGACTCTGATTACCGAAGTACCTTCGCGTAGAGTTCGGGTAAAAGCGATAAATAATTAGAAATTAATTTAAAAGCATCGATTATAATTTTTTTTTTCTCAGAATCACAATCGTTTCGTTTTTCTATTTTGATCTCGGCTAACCAGAGTTTTAGCATGCACGTACAAAAAGACTCGCTGAGCAATGTTTACCGCATAAAACAAAACCTCTGTTCGAAGCTATCCGATGATTATGGAGCTTTCAAGGTCGACGTACTTTGAGAACGCGTCTCCAAGAAATATCGCGAGGATCGCGACTATCGCCGAAGCGCGATCTCCGTGTGGTCTAGTTTTCGAGAGAAGACGCTCGTAAGGGCGTCAACGTTCGTTAAAACGTTCCTCCTTGTTCCGGGCATCGTTGATCCGACGATCGGGTGATTCCAGCGGGATTCGAAGGATGTGACGAACAACGGCCAACGATGCGTATATCATGGACAGACGGCAAGTTTCCTTGCTAGCCGGAGGTAGCAGACGGAGGTCCGATCGGAGGTCCAGGGTCCCCACCACTGTTTACGGTAGACCACCCCGTGTCTATATATATTTCGTGTCTTTCATTTCGACAACGGTCGAGAAACGTAGTTCGTCGACGAGCAGCTTCAACGATCGCCTCTGTCCAGAATCTAAATCCCCGCCCTCTTCCATCCCCCGATTAAACACTTTTCACCGCTATGCAAAAATATTTAGAACAGTTCGTAGCAGAGTCGAAAATAGAGTCGAACGAATTGTTTCGACTATCCCAACAGCTTTTTTGCTACCTCCAGCTAATCGTCCAACTTCTCGAAAAACAGACCAATAAATCCTGCAGAGTCACCCTTGTCAGCACCTAACGCACCCTCCTACCGTGTTCCTCCCGCGAAGACACGGCTCGCGCCCGGAATGCCGCTTGTCAGCATGCCGCACAGAGTTCCATACGGACCGAACAATTTTTCGCCAAGGCTTGCGCGATGTACCTGTTCTCGAAGAAAACTGAGATGAACGAGTATCGCAGCACCGGGGCTCGAGCAGCAACCGCTGCGAACCGATGCGACGCGACCCCCGAGAAGGCGATCCTCGTGGCGCGATGAATTACGGTGCCCCATGTCAGAGTTTGTCCTGGAGCGCCTGGCGAAGCTCTTCCGTAGCTTTGACCACATCCTGGCTCTGCCGCAGGTGGATCTCCGATCGAACGTATTGCACCGTCGAGTTCGACCGTCTGATGGAATTCCCGGTGCCGAATTTCGGCCGTGGGATCCTCACGCGTTGCACGTCGCTAAGCCACGACTCCATTTCCGATCTGGTGCGCTGCTCGTTCTACGACGCCCTGAAACACAATCCCTTGTCTGTTCATCCTTGATTAGCGCATGGTCGCGAATAGAGCACGGCGATAAATTTGCTCGTCCGATAAACTTCTTTTTCTTTTTTGCCATTGCGTCGGTCGAACAGTGAAAGCAAATGAAGAAGATGAGAGGATGAAAGGTTGAAAGACGCGGACAAAACTGTGGGTGAATGAACATTCCGGGTTCGGTAAATGTACGCGCGATCGCAGCAAGTGACGCGTGGCGTGGCGTGCCGTGACGTCGCATTGCTTGTTGGGCACGGGAAAAAATAAACTAGGAAACGAGAACGAGAGCGGTGGTCATTGTCGGTCGAGGGCAATGGGTCGTGAGCGATACGTGACAAAAGCCGGAGAATGTCACTGGGCCAAGTCGTCCGGCTGGAGATTCCGGCTCACCTGATCCGAATCTCAATCGGTCTGGGAGACTCGGCTTCTCGGAGTCGTGGTGGAGAATTGGCCACCGTGCGCAACAACCCAGCTGAAATCAGCGAATTGGTGTTCCAAAAATATGTACTCCGGTGTTCTGAAATCTCTGCCGATAAATCTCATCGATCAGCGAAATATCGTTTGTATCGTGTATCGGTTGTATCGCGTGCGTCGCGAAAGACGGAGCCGCGAGGAATTTGAAAACGGCCAAGAATTACTGAAAACTTTTAGTCTTGGAAAGAACGTTGGTACGGTCATGCCCAAATACCGTTACTGTACATATTTCTTCGAAATCGGACATAGTTGCTCGAAAATTCAGCAATCGCTGGTTAAGCGCGCAACGTCGCGATGTTGGGAGCCACTGGAATAAATTATGAAGCGACTCCGCACAGCTGTCGGTCATTCCGAGAAAATGCAAAATTAAATTTCTTCCCCTCGCCTTCGAACCAAAGATACCGTGTAAATAACGTTCCTTGTTCGACCATCGTCACGTCTCTCTACATTCGTCCCGTCCCTACGACCGTCTCGATTTTTCAGTTCTTGTCCGATTCCAAGAAAATTATACAACGCCCGTGAGAGCGGCGTCGTTTCAGCCGTGAAGAGACGGGCAACGAGAGTGCGAGAGAGCGAGAAAAAGAAGGAGAGGAGAGGAGAGAAGAGGAGAGGGAGGGAGGGAGGGAGGGAGGGAGAGAGAAAGGAAGACTCAGAAATCGAGAGCTTCCCGAGTCTCGCGATACCGTCGCTGTGTCATTTTGCGTTTCTTAATGTCGCGTCGGTGGCTGCCGGCGGGGTCTGGGAACACCGGACGTAAACAAGTTCGTAAAACCCTATGGTAGATCGTGTCGTTCCAGGAATCCGAATACGACTCGATCCCTGTTTGATCTCTCGTTCCTACTTCGATCCTTTCGACCATTTAATTACCTTGTATCGCGAACTCGAAATTTTACCAATGCCCCATGCGCAAAAATATATTTTTACGCGAATCGACTGCACAGTCGTTGTAAACGCGAATTTTCAGCGGAAACGATTTCGTTCGACCGTTTCTAGTTACAACGACAAGTGGAAGAAGCTCGAAATGTCGCGCGGTCAGATTCGGATGAAATCAGATTAAATGAAGCAAGAATAATCGAATAATCGGCAACGAAAATATATTTGAACGACATCGGTGACAGGTATGCGTCGCATGCGAATGCCTACCTGCGCTCGAGAAAAAGCGAGCAACGGGAAACGGAAGATAACTCGCAGCTGCTTAATTTCCATAAAACTGAACGGCGGTTATTGGGAAAGATCGAAGCCGCTGCACGATGTTGGCATATTATTACCGTAGCGAATAAACGTAATGTACTTAACCAAACCGCGAACGGTTCCCGACGTGCGAACGTATACACCTCGTCTCGTTCGCGGTCACTCTTGACTCGTCATTCGAGTCGTCTCACCTTGTCCAAGTACAATCGAGTCAATCTTTACATCTACTATCTCGAAATCGAAATTAATATCTATACTTTTCTCGAAATCGAAGCCATCTCAAAACCTACCGCGTCGAAGTCGTCGCGATCTCTGCAGCTCCTGTCGCGAACGCGAGACGATTCGATTCACTTGCGGTCGCGACCGCGTGGCCGATGGCGTGTAGAGATGTCTACACTTGCTGTCCCTCGAATTACACAATATCATATGTAGCATTGTTTTTAATACTTCTTTTTGACTTTAATACATCTTTTATAATTACGAATCGGTTTTTTAAATGTTTTTTTTTCGTAAATAAAATAAAATACTTGATTCGTATAATGAATAAATACGGTGTAAAATATGTCGTGTTTGGTATCATTTTAATTGGAAAAATCTGACCAATATATTAAACAAATTTTCATGTATAAAAAATTGGAAATAAGAAAGTTAAGTAATCGTTTTTATGCTAGCGTTACAATGTATGTATTCATAGTAATCTACAGCGGCATGCGGCGGCTGCCTTTCCAAGTTACAATGTAGTTTCGTTCGCCCCGAGTCTCGTTCCATCTCTCTCTCTCTCTCTCTCTCTCTCTCTCTCTTTTATGAGATGTCCCTAACTACAAAGGCGAGCCGCGAGGATCGATAACCGTGTCTCTTCGGATTCAGTTTGTGACGACTTTCGATTCCTACTCGGCGACATTAACTGAATCATTACTGTACGTGCGCGAGTCCGCAACCGGAGGCTGCTTCTCGCACCGATTGAAAATCAACAGACGGAGAACGACGGGATTCGCGAGCCACGCGCAACGCGATGTATGCATAGATAGATATTTACGGTGCTTTTTATACGCGATCGATATGCGCCCGCCTCGAATTTCACGGTGGCAGATTGGTTAAATGGTGAAAGGAACAGTTCGCGTTCGCGCTCACAGGACGATAAGAGACGATCGAACCGGTTAAAAGTATGGATTCCCACACTCTGTGCTCCGCGAATACCGTACAGTACAGAATAAACAGTTAGACGTTAGCCGAGGGGGCCACCACCGTATGGCCAGGTCGAACCGTTCAGATACGTTGCCAACGACCGCGCAACGTTTTCGCTGCTTGTCCCCAGTCATCGTTCTTTTCGACGTCACTTTGTCCAGAACTCGTTCCCGAAATTACTCAAACCTACGCTATAACCTACCAACGAAACTGTAGACTCTCGGAAACATGGTAACACTCAGAAAAATTCGTGTCTCCCCATTGGCAGCATTACATGGCGTGACATAAACCATACGAGATACGGTAATATTCTTCCGGCGGTCTGGAAACATCTTTTCGGCTGGGGACTGCGATGGATCTACGGTTGATTTATGACGATGGAGCAGTCGATTGTCGGCGAGAAATATGTAAAACGGCACGGTTGATCGTCGGCTCGATTTGCCACGGATCTATTTAATAATATCGCCCCTTGCCCAAGGAGGTAACACGAGAACCGCGGGAAAGAAACGCGACTAGAAAAAGGAGTCGTTGCGAAATTGGCGAGGCCGCGATTCCCGCAGTCGCTCGCTGAAACAACAATGAAACGCGCGGAAAGCGATAACGTTGATTATCCGCGCCTTTGTCGACGACCGATGCAGGATTAAACGATACCGGGTGACGCGCGACGACACGTTTGCGTTCCAATCGCGAAACGATGAAAGAGTCGTATCGAAACCTCGAAAACTGGGCAGACCGTAATTAAAAAAACTCGACGCAAGAATAATTACGGCCAACTATCCATACATACGATACATATGTAGTCGACTATTTCTTATCGCGTCGCAGCTCGCGATTAGACCGCGTCCAATGATTTTAGAAACGACGAAGCGAGACATACCGTAGATATTAGCGATCGGACTCGTACGCGTTTGCTCTTTGTTCGTGCCCTGCAAAGTCGTCGATACGCACGTATCCCCAACGGTTTCGTACCGCGGTTCGTCACAGCGGACCGTCGTCGGATCTTTCGTTGTCCCAGGAATCGAGAATTCGTGCGAAATCAACATTTTAGAACACTTGGATTTCGAATGGTTAATGGGCAGTGGTATTGATTTTTAATCAGCACTTCTCGAGACCTAGATTATTTCATGTTCTTGGTCTCGTTCACGTTAATCGCTAATTAAATATTGGTTCGCTTTTCAAACGATAAGATATAGTCACGGTAACAGGAAATTGGTGCCAGGTTATACGTATGTATCGCGTAAACGATTAAATAAATCTATGACGATACAATTGGTACGCGATAGATCGGGACTGTTGGTTGTGAAATTACTACAACGATACAAACTGCGATTTCTTGCGAGAAGAGTCGGTACGAAAGCGTTCGTATCGAATCCGAAACAACTTTCTCCCGCCTTCCGTTATCTTCCATATCGTTCGAATTTTCTACGAATCTTCCCACCACCCAGGAGCTCGACTAATCGCAACCGCGATACGCAACGTCGACAGAGTACTTGCGAATCTTATTCACTCTTGAACTCATTCGAGCTTGAATTAAAAAAAAAATTGAGTTCAAATTGAAACGTACAACCCACCCGTCGACTATTTTTCAACGTAATGAGTAAGCAATTAACACGGACAGTTCACGGAGAGACCCCGCCACCGTGCCGCTGCGCAAGAACGAGGACGCGAACAAAAACAAGAGCAAGAGCAAAGACAAGAGCACAAAACCAGCAACAAAAAGTATTTTACAAAGTACACTGGTCGGCGTTCGCCTGCGAAACTACGAAACTGCGGGATTTCGAGCCTGCGAACCCGATCAAACGTATCGCGGGAAATTCCGCTGATCATGCGTCGATAATAGTCGGCGATCGTTATGAAATCGGTCGGACCGAACCGGACACCAGACCGGACCGTTCAACGAGTCTCGAGGAAAACGAACGATAATCGCGAAACGCGTTATCCGCTCGACCAACCAAGTACGGTTCAAAGAAAACGGGCTCCGAGACCAACGCAACAAGCTACTTACTCGACGTTCCCGAGTTTACTTTCGACCGATATTCAGAAATCGTTTTGGAAATAATATTCCGCGGCACCGAGTGCCTATATGGCAGAAAGAGTGGATGACAGTGGCGGTTAAATACTCCGACCAAGTATCCTTCTGGTTTCGTTACAAACCTGTCATAGATCTATCGAAATCTCCTTACTCGAAATTACAAAAGTCTCTATGGATTTAATACAAAATGAATTTACAAGTACCCGTCGATCGTCAAAGGCGCGTTTGCGAGACGAACAAGATGGAAAAGTGTCGAATGCTGGAACGTCGGAACGCTGCTGCAACGCTGAAACGCGCGAGGTGTTGACCGACACGAGACACAAACGACTAGATCGCGTCTTTCCCGGTTCTCGATTACGTTTCCAGCGACGACGGGACCTCCGACAGTATCCTTGAAACGGCAGTTTTTAACGAGTTTATGGATCAAGGATCGACGGGATTCGAAAGTTCCATGTTCGGGGAATGTTGAGCAATGGTCTACGCGTGCCGATGGAAACCAATAACTTGCCAATGATCCAACGGTCTTAGTCGAATGCGATACCTTTGGGGGATTGTTGTGAAATCAGCCTCGTTCGAATTTTCCTTACGACAACTGGCGTCTTACGGTAATCTTTCGCTATACGCGCGCGCGCGCACACGGACGAAGAAATTCTCTAGCAACAAGATTCCGACAATCGTTCTTTTCTTTATCGCACGCCAAGCTATGAAATCTGAAACTCGACAGCTCCACCGCAATCGAAGGAAAGAAAAGATTGCGAAACACCGTTTGCAAATCTGCGCAACTGTGAAAAATCGTAACAGACCTGTCTTCGAAAGGTGATATTGAGGAATCGATTAAAACTGGCCAAGTTTTGGCCTGTCAATCGGGTTTTCGTCTATTCAGACTCACCTGAAAAGTAGCCGGAGGTATAGAGCGAATCCGTTCGTTGGAGCTGCAGGTGATCCCACGCGCAACCGACGGATATCGTATGATCGAAAGTATCGGTAACGGTGGATCGCGAGCAAGATCGAAGATGGAAGCGACAGCACGCAGCCTGACGGCGTCGCCACAACTGACTCAGAAACCGAGTGCGATACGACGGTGCGCCAGCTCTCCGGTTCGCGTTTAGCCGATCGTCTGCGGGCAACTGCGGCCTGGGGGACGAGCGAATCTCTTGGCAGAACGAAGACGGAAACGAGAGGGAAACGAAACGGAAGGGAAACGGGGAACGAGAGAGAGCGAGCGAGAGAGAGAGGGAGAGAGAGAGAGAGAGAGAGAGAGAGAGCGAGGTAGCGATCCGCGGCGAGTGGGGCAGACAGGTAACAGGTGAGAGGGGCAGAAGGTGGAAGTATTGGTCTTACAACGTTGCCAGGTTGTCCGACGATCCACGAATATACATACGTGTGTAGGTACTAGATGGGTTACGCGTACGGAGAACCGCGTGCAAGCAAGTAAAACGACGAGTGGAAGCGTCGATCTCCGCATGATGACATCGAAAACGGGATGATAACGGGAGGAGCGGCGTCGAACAAAGAATCGGCGAGGTGGCTCGCTGCTGTCCGAGGAACGTCGACGAGTCGACACTTCGGATGTCGCGCGGCGCAGAACGTTAGGAGCGTCCGACACGCTCCGTACACATTACGGTGCACCCAGAGCGTCGAGGCTATCTCCTATCGTCGGTTCTTGGTTTTCATAAACCGCTACGGAAACCAACGGCCACCAACCAGTCTGGAATCCGAATGAAATATCCGGAGTTGGTCGCTAGATGGATTACGCGAATCACAGATCGAGACGATGGAGTCCCTGGATTGCCACGCTGGACTTTTCAAATTGAAAACGTAGAATTTGATTTAATAAGGTTTCTTACTCGAAACAGCCCGGTAAAGCAAAACGCTTCGAGGTTACCGGAGCGAGGAACTCGCCAGCAAAGTCGCCCCTACTGTTAGGTAACTTATGTCCCCGGTTACCTAACGTACTCGCGCACACCGCACAAGGAAAAAGCACGGTCGTCTTAACAGCAAACTACGCGTCGCGTCGGATATTGACGACGCGGTGGAATAATACGAACTAAACGATCTGCGCTCGTAACGAGCAGGCCGACGCGCGTTGGACACGGACGATTCAATTTCATTCTATAATGCAAGAACGACTGCACCACACTCCCCGATTGCTATGGCCTACAGAGATCCTAGGACAACGAAGCGCGTCGATACGCGACGAATACGAAACATGGACGAGAAAAGACAAATGCATTTTGGAATCTTTGCACAAAGACTCGCGTTCGTGGAATCTATTGCATCGATTTAGGCGAGATTGGTATCGTCTTCTAATACAACGTTTTTTCAACATCGTTATTCCGATTCCGGTTCGGTTAAATTGCGGCAGACTCGAAGATGTTGGCGCGACCTCTCAAGCGGTGACGAGGAGATCCGTTCATTGTGGAATCTTTAGAAAAATTGTTCTCGCGAACGATAGCGTTACGGGAATGGGAAGATAGGGTTAACGGAAAATCTGTCGACGTCGATGGAGAAACAGCTCGGCCTGGCTCGGTACGGCCCCCGAAAACTAGGCAATCTAGAAGATCTAGATCTGGATCTAGATCTAGATCTAGCCAACCGATGCCGAATCCGTGGAATCGTTTTTAACTCGTTGCTGCGAATCGCCTCGGGGCGAGCGACCAGAAAATAAGAAGGATCATAGTTTCTCTCGGTGAGAATTATGTATTGGTCGACGGCGGGCGACGGCAAGCGTATCGCTAGTTGCGCCGAATAGAATAGAATAGGATAGGATCGCGGGTAACATAGTGGACGAATACGACCGGAACTTGGACAGACTGTGACCTTCGCGGCAATCGTTCGCAGACGCAAAAAGCGACAGATTGAACGCGTTAATTCCTCTGGGACGTGAGAACTTGGATCGACCCAGATCCGCGGAGACATTGCGGAGACAAGATGGGCGTCGGCCAAGCTGTCGGTGCCGCTTTTTGGACCCGCTTCGTCTTCCCGGTATGCGTGTATAACGGAACGACGCTGACGCGACGCGACGCGAAGCGACGCGACTGAACGGACAAGCCGAAAACTTTCTCCGGCGCTGACCTATTATCGGTTCGCCATTATTGTCGTTGTTCCGAGCAGTCGGTTAAGGTTAGTGGGTAACCGTGGCCGCTGCCCGCTGCAGTTGCATTTGCCCTATTCCATCGCTACTGAATTAGAAGCTGACCGATGGTTCGAACGAGGGTCACGTTTTTTAGACTGGAACGTTACTCTTTTGACGCAATCGCGATGGAAACCGGTAATTCCCTCCGTAAACATCCCGGACTAAAATAATTGATCTTCCCGACTAGAAAGTTTCACCGGGATGACTGTTCCAACACTGCTTGTAGCGCAGACTCGTTCGGTCGCAAAGAGAGAGAGAGAGAGAGAGAGAGAGAGAGAGAGAGAGAGAGAAGCTCTCTCGAACGGTCCTACCATCAACAATTTCATCGGTATTCGAAAGACGCCGAAAGGATTCCGGAATCGCCTAGCTTCTAAATAATGTTGGAAATTAAAACGCACGATAAGATTTTCGCGAACAAAGTGTCAACAGCGACGGGCAATGCTACACGTACTCGTTCCATAGTGAACTTTGAACGATGTCGACGGTATGCCAAAGTCTTTGAAACAAGACGACCAAAAGCGAAATGAAGAAAATCGGTTCGGTAACTCTCGAGAAGAGGACGAGACGGACGAGGAAGAAAAAGAATAAGATCCTCGACTCGTGTTTATGACTTAAGTGGCGGAGAATTTATTACCTCGGCCGGTGATTGTCGGCGATCAAGCTGCGCGCGAGTATGCCAAGAGAGAAGAAAACGGAAGAAAAGAGGAGACCGTTCTGGGCCCCGGCAAGAAAATTGGAACGAGTCTCGCTCTTTTGATCGATTTCTCGAACGCCGCGTCGACCAGCCGTTGGTTATCTCTTATCTCCGAACCGGTTCAATCCGCGGATCATCCTTCTATTTAGCTGCTGCCTTTATACCTTTACACCTTTACACTTTTACGCCTTTACACCTTTATACATTTATACCTTTATACCTTTTCTCTGCTGCCCCCTCATTCTGCTCCTTACGTGTTCCCCCCGCCCTTGCTCCTTCTCCTCCTCCCGTACCCATTCGAGATGACTCACTGTGTACGCATAGCTGCAATTAATATCGAAGAACTACGGGGGTCAGCGTCCAAGCTGAACGAAAGAAAAGGAAAAATGATAGGGGGGCCGGTACGAGTAGGTAATCTTTCATCGGTTAAAAGCTTGCTCCACGAATCGATTTAATTGCAGAATCAGTTACCTTTGTCAGTTGATGTTGCCGCCCGACCACCGCGCCACGATGCGGAATTTATTCCGACCATGGTGATCGCATCGGTGCGGTGCGGTGCGACGCGGCGTTCAATCGAGCGACCGCGGAATGGGAAAGAAAGCGACTGCTGCAATCGAACTGACGGTTATCGTTTGTGTACCGCTCCTCTTTGTTGCTTCAACAGCTTGGGCAGATTTTAGGAAATTTGAAGCAGCGATGGTTCGCTGCCCAGGAATTCCTTCGCGAAATTCCCACAGACTCTGACAGTTCGTTTCTGATAAATTGTTCCGCAGTGTCCGCTCTTTGTGCGCCGGATACAACGGACGGAGGTTCCTCGAACAGTTCATGAAAACCTCTACTCTTTAATGCTTCAAATAAAACCGATCGTTAAGGAGGATGCGACCGTCCTTTCTTCGTAAACGATCAATTGCTCTCTGAAATTGCTGTATCGCGAAAGCTACGCAAGCTGTCCGTACCTATATTTGCATAATTTTACCACAGCATAGAATTCTAATGCGCGTCGCTCGCGTCTTTAAATGGTCTCTTTTCGCAAGTCCATCGACGATCTGCAGCCAGTCCACCAATAATCCGTTCGCGCGACAAACGGATCGGTGTGTCGGAAAGGTTTGCTCGTGCTCGCGCGCACAGCGCGAAGCGCGACCGCAAACCGTTGATTAGTGCGCGCCTGCGTGGGTACGCAGAATCCAGCCCGATATTTATTACCCTAGTTAATTAAGCCTATTGCAACGCGAATTCTTTAACAGTACACGAATACGGCACGAAGCGGATTATGCTTCGTGCCGTTTGTGATCGCGCGTTCCCGTTATTCGCGGGCATTGGCGTTCCGACAACCGATCCAAGACCATTCCGCGTAAAGATCTAGAGAAACGGTCGCCGATTCACGCTTAATTGCGATTAATCGCCGAACCGATGCTAATCGTCTCTCTGTCCTCGCGAACAGCCTTTTTGTTGCGAAACGCGGCGCGCTCTTGCTTTTCGCGACCGCTAATTACGGACATCTGTTACGATTCGAAATTCGACTAGATATCGGACGCGAACGTAGAGAACAAATTATCGCAACACGAACGGTGCCCAGCTAATTCCGAGTGAAACGCGCGCTGTTTGGGCAGCGCGTTGCCTTTCATTGGTCGCCTGCGAAGCATTCACGAGGCGTTGGCGGAGCGGCGCGCGCGCGCTTACGTCGCGGCTGCTGGATCTCGCGAGAAAAGAAATCGTTCGTTAAAGGCACGCGACGCGCCCCAATTACTCGATACAACTGCGACCAATATCGAATAAATCTGGTCCCGATGAATAATGGATCGACGCATGCTGCTGAAACGTCGCGACGATACGAGCTTTCGTCTCATCCCTGGTTAATAGAATCAACCTGTTTCGACGCTGCGTGTCATTCATTTGAAACAATGAGCAGTACTGCTCGCGCGACTCGGTGATTTAAACGTGTGGGCAAGAAGCGCCATCGCATCTCATCCCGTCGCGACCCGTCCCCGCGACCCGTCTGATCCGAGCGACACATATTATTTCGATAAATAAAGATAATCAGACTGATTGGTGTTGTGTCAAGACGCAACTAATTGCAGCTATTCGTAATCGCTCGACGTCTAGGTAGAATTCTCGCAAAACCGTTTCAAAGAAATCTGTGGAGGCTGCTGAGCGAACGCGAACGAGCGAATGTACTTTAATTTGCTCTTCCTATCTGTGAATCGTGTGTCTGGTGATTGGCAAATCGTTCCAGGAATCAACGTGTACCATTCTGCTAGTGTTTCATTCGTTCGTATTTTTATAATTGTTCTATTTTGTTGTCTTCTCAAATATTTGTACGATTATGTCTCGTCCTGTGCCGAGAATTTATTTCTCTCTCGATAAACGAGCTTTCTGCTTTTCGTTCGTTTGCTCCGTGTATCATCAAGGTTGAAAAATGTCGTAGGAATGGCGATACGATTGCAGGGGAATTCTAATGCACGGCTCGATTGAAATTGTGAAAATAAATAGCATAGGACAATCGACGAAAAGTAAGTAGAACACGCGTTGGTAGGGCAATCGATGGAAACAAACTCGATCGAGCAGCATTACGCACAGCCAAACTAAATAAATCTTGAGGCGCTGGGAGAGTTCACCGCGACGGAGAAATTACATCTTCTATGTTCGATTACAAATATTGCCACATCCATCCATTGTATTTTTCAGTAGTTGCCACATCCGCGATACACCCGAGACAATCGTCTCTACCAACACTGCACCCTTGACACTCCTATTACCACCCACAACCTGTCGCCGCGTCACGCCACAGCCCAGAGAAATTTTCGGAACGCTCTCGGAAACACCCGACGACGGAATGGCTACGAAACAGTGGGGGTGGGTGGGGGACAGTTCAAAAGTCGATCCCGCGATAAATAACTATTCATCCCCGAGAGAACTGGAGTCGGAATGGTGGGCAAAGGGAAGCAGCGCGCGTAACCATATACCGGCTAACACAAGGCTTTACCGATCTTTTTCTCCCGGCGCGGCGGCATCGCGACGCAGGAGAGCGACGGTGGTTGCGATGCTAGCGACGCCGAGATGATCGGTAACGGGAGACGCGGATGCGGAACGGAAAGGGATCGCGATATGGAGGAGGATGAGGACGAAGGAAGGGAGGAAAGGAGCTCGGAAGGTGGAGGTGGTGGAGGTTTCGGTGGTTGGAGGTCCCATTTGCTCGGTGGGCTGACGCAACGAGTCAAATCCTGGTACTGGGGCGCCAGGCCCCTCGTAAGTTTTATAATCGAACCAACCACACACGCGCGCGTGCACACACACACACACACGTCTACATTTATCACGCACAGATACTTCTTCTTTTTCTACTACTACTGCTACGACTACTACTACGACTACTACTACGACTACTATTATTACCTCTTCTTCTTCTTCTTCTTCTTCTTCTTCTTCTTCTTCTTCTTCTTCTTCTTTTTCTGTCCTTTCATCTCCATATTCTTCGTTTTTTTTCAAGCTATCACGCGTTGCCCAGTGTTCCGTTAACGGCAGCATTGCGACGCTTCGGAGTGTTTCCAGCGCGGAAATCTTCTCGAGAATTCTTGAAAAATCGATTTAACGAATTAGACCGATAATCGACATAGAATAGGATCGAGAGGTTAGCTTGGAGCCGATGGTTTTACCGTACGCAAAATTCAGAAATGTTTTCAGACTCGTCCAAATTTTTAATAGGGATAACAATTGAATACCCAAAGGTTGCAAGGTACTACCAACTGTTATTCCTTTTTTTGGTTCTTGATTTAAGGATCCGGAGTAGATATTTGTTTCCTCGATCCTCGAGCCTTTCTCGCGGCTCGAACTTGAACAATTTTGCGATCGAAGCGTCGCGTCCAAACGATCCCGGCACGGGAGACAATTCACTGCTCAACGCTGTTTATCGGCTTTAGAACGGATAGGGAGGGAGAAGGAGAGCTGGATTGATTTTTCAGCGTCCTCGATAATTCGCTTTTTGAAAAGTAGATTTTTGTTTGGTACCCAATTAATTTTCATGACACGAGACACGAGATACGAGATACCGACGAAGTACACCGATTACATTTTCTTGGAGTGCCGTTGCGAAAATTTTCTATAATTTTCGGGTGAAATCACAGCTAACGAAAGAGGTGTTCGGGGGATTTGCGTAAAATTTGCATCGAGTTTAGCCTTTACTCATCGTTACTCTCATTCCTCTAGTCTAGACCGTAGATCCAACGTTATATTCGTCGATAGAGAATAGTAAATTTAAATAGAACGACATCTAGGATCTAGAAATTCCCAGTCGGAACGATCGCCAAGTAATTGCGATAGAAGCGTAACTAGAAGAGTAGTGCCAATAGTTGGTTGACAAATGTCTCCAACGATAATTTTAGTTTCCGGCAGATGAAAGGGATGTTCCGGCAGTGTTGATCTATTCGACGGTCTCTCAGGAGCTGTCTTTCTCAAACTCGCGTCCACCCTGGCAAAACTAAAATTCTCTTTGAAAATATTAATCTCTCGAAACAATTGAAACGTTCAAGTTAAATTTAATAGAGTCTACGATATGGTCCGATTATCGAATTATTATCTAATCGGTGATATACCCTTAATTTTCTATTGGATCCATGATTGTAAAAAGATGAACGTATACTCTGCCAGAGTGTGCAACGGGTAATCGATAAACAGATTTTCAAGTCTACTTGAAGGTCACCAATTATCAAACTATCGTCCTGTCACGATTCGAGCCATCGGTTGAGATCATCCAATTCGGCATGAATTTATCCCAGTTAGATTTCTGTCTTCTCTCTCTCTCTCTCTCTCTCTCTCTCTCTCTCTCTCT